>NW_027248484.1:1372500-1425000 GCF_031021105.1 Erythrolamprus reginae | reverse complement strand
AGGCAGGAAAGCGCCGGCGGCACCCTTTTGAGCCAGGAAGGCTCAGGCACGAAGCCTCCTCCGGCCAACCCGTCTGGCCGGTTCTAGGGGCGGCCCGGTACCGAACGCCTAACCGCTTCTTGGAGAGGCCTGGCGCTCCGGTAAGAAGTCGGGGAAGGGGCGCAGAACTGCCGCAGCTGTTGTGACCTCCCGCGAATTAAAGCCACCCCGTCCCGGGTCGCTCCGAAGACTTTCTTCGTCTTCTGCCTCCTCTCTCTCTCTCTTTTTTTTTTTTTTTGGCTTGCTCTTGACTTCCTCAGCACCAAAGGCGATTCATGCCGCGTTGGCTAACCGGGGAGCGGCGGCGTCCCGTTTGGAAAGGCTCGCCTCGTTGATCCAGCTGGCTGACTGGCTTGGGCGGGGGTGTTTGACTCAGGAGCCCTTTCCTTCCTTCCTTCCTTCCTTCCTTCCTTCCTTCCTTCCTTCCTTCGATTTGTTTTGGTGTTTTCTTTTTTCCCGGGGCCAAAGCCTGGAGGACCTTTGGTGGGGAAAAAAAACCGGCGGCCGAAGAAGAAGGAAGGCCGGGGAGGGGATTGATTCAGGCCTGTCTCGCGAGATGGACGGAACGCGGCAGCCGGAGAGAGAGAGGACTGGATTGTGAAGAAAAGAAGAGAGAAAGGAGGAGGAGGAGGAGGAGGAGAGAGAAAGAACCGACGTTGCTTCTTCCCTCCCCGAGAAAAATAATCCCCCGCCGGCCTCGCTTCTCCCGCTCCCGGAGCTGAATTGAGACACCTCCCCGCCTCCGGTCCTTGCATTGGGGGGGACCCCCTCCCCGTTGCCCCCCCCCCCTCCACCCAGGAGCCATGAAGCTCATCCTGGTGCGCAAATTCCGCGTCCTCATCCTGCTGGTGTTCCTGGTGGCCTGCACTCTGCACATCCTCATTGACCTCTTGCCCAAGCTGGAGAAGCGAGCCGCGGGCTCCGGAGCCGAGGCGAGCCCGGGATGCTCTTGCTCTCACGTGGCGGCGGCGGCGGCGGCAGCAGCAGCCCAACCGGGGTCTTCTTTGGAACCGGAGCCTCCCCCTCCGCCGGCTGAAGAGGAGCCGGGCAGAGCCCAAGCCGGCGCCTCGGAGGCTGCGGCGGCGGCGGCTGCTGCGGCGGGTTGGCCTAGCAAGCACACGCTGCGCCTCTTGCAGGATTTTAGCAGCGAGCCCAGCTCCAACCTCAGCTCGCGCTCCGGGGAGAAAGCGCCGGGCCGAGCCGCCAACGCCGAGCGCAATAGAGAGGCGCCGCCGTCGCGCGCCTTCAGCACCGGGGCTCTCCACGCCAAAGGGAAAACCAGAGCGGGCGGCCACGAGCCCCACTCGCCGCCTTTGCTGCCGGTTTACCGGGAGGAGGAAGAGGAGGAGGAAGGAGCCGCGGCGGAGGCGGCGGCGGGGAAGCCACCGGGCACCGGCTCCCGCCTGGCCGCGCTCTTCGCCCACCCGCTTTACCAGCTGGCCGTGCCGCCGCTGAACGAGGCAGACCTCTTGTTCAACGTCAACAGCGACATCCGATTTAACCCCAAGGCGGCCGAGAACCCCGAGTGGTGAGTCTGTATGTGTGTGTATGTATGTGTGTGTATATGTGAAAGAGAGTGTATATACACTACTCAAAAAAAATAAAATAAAGGGAACACTTAAAAAACAGATAATAATAATAATAATAATAATAGTAGTAGTAGTAGTAACAATAACAACAACAATAATAGTAGTAGTAGTAACAACAACAACAATAATAGTAGTAGTAGTATTAACAACAACAACAATAATAATAATAATAATAATAATAATAATAATAATAATAATTTATTAGATTTGTATGCCACCCCTCTCCAGAGACTCGGGGCGGCTCACAACAACATAAACAGTGTACAAATCCAATTTTAAAAATACAATTTAAAACCCTTATAATAAAATAATCACACAATCCAATCAAACCATACACCAATCTTGACATTTGGGGTGTGTGTTAATTTCCCCATGCCTGGCGGCAAAGATAAGTTTTTAATAACTTACAAAAGGCGAAGAGTGTGAGGGCAGTCCTAATCTCTGGGTGGAGTTGGTTCCAGAGGGCCAGGGCCGCCACAGAGAAGGCTCTTCCCCTGGGTCCCGCCAGACAACATTGTTTAGTGGATGGGGCCCGGAGAAGGCCAACTCTGTGGGACTTAATCGGCCACTGGGATTCATGCGGCAGAAGGCGGTCTCGGAGATAATCTGGTCCGATGCCATGTAGGGCTTTATAGATCATAACCAAAGCTTTGAATTGTGACCGGAAATTGATCGGCAGCCAGTGCAGGCCGTGGAGTGTTGATGAGACATGGGCACATCGGGGGAGGCCCAATAATTTAATAATAATAATTTATTAGACTTGTATGTGGCTCACAACAACAATAAACAATGCAATACCAATCTAATGATTAAAAACCTATAGCTAAAACCCCACTATCATTAAAACAATCAAAATTACACAAATTAAATCCAAGTACAGTAAATCAAACTTCTGTGAACCCAAACTGTCCCTTTAGGAAGGAACACTGATTGACAGTCCATGTCACATGCTGTTGTGCAAATGGAATAGTTGTGCAGATGAAATATTCAATGAGAATATTTCATTCATTCAGATGTAGGATGTGTTATTTGAGTGTTCCCTTTACTGTATATGTTTTTGAGCCGTATATATACACTGCTCAAAAAAAATAAACAGAGCACTTAAACAACATAATATAACTCCAAGTAAATCAAACTTCTGTGAAATCAAACTGTCCCCTTCGGAAGCAACACTGACCAACAGTCAATTTCACATGCACATTCAACTTAGTACAGAACAAAGTATTCAGTGAGAATATTTCATTCATTCAGATCTAGGATGTGTTCTTTGAGTGTTCCCTTTATTTTTTTTATGTTTCCCTTTATGTTTTTGAGCAGTATATATACTGTGTACAGTTCTGGTCCTTGCAACTCAAGGAGGATACAATGGAACTGGAAAAGGAACAGAAAAGGGCAACAGGAATGATTAAGGCAATGGAGCGCCTCCCTTATGAAACCAGGTTCCAACTCCTTGGTCTCTTCAGCCTTGAAAGAGATGACTTGATTGAAGGCTACGAAATCATGCAGGGGATAGAAAAGGTGGATAGAGAAAAAACCTTTTCTCTATCCCACAATACTAGGACGAGGGGGCCCTCCCTAAAGCTCATGGGTAAGAAAGCGAGGACAAATAAAGGGAAATATTTCTTCACCCAGAAGGGCCTTGGTTTATGGGATTCCCTTCCAGAAGAGGTCATGACAGCTGTCAGCCTGGAGAGCTTCAAGGCAGGATTAGACAGATTCATGGATGCCAAGTGTATCGGTGGTTATTGAAATGGGTGTCCAAAGGCTGCCTTTATGTTGGTTGAGGCAGGGAGGATTCCCTTGGGTACCGTTTGTTGGGGGCCAAGCGAAAGGGAGGGTCTTGCCTTCTCTGCTCAAGATCCCCATGGACAATTGGTGGGCCACTGCGTGACACAGAATGCTGGACTCAATGGGCTTTGGCCCGATTCAGCAGGGCTCTTCTTATATTCTTATGTGTTTGGGAAGCAGAGATAAGATTGGGGGGAAAGAGAAGAACAAGGGTGGTGGTGGGAGGTTTAGCTTTGCAACATAGACTTGGCATCCCCTGTTTGGCATCGGGCATTCCCACAACCAGCTAAACCCTGGTGGGGAGTTTGTAGGGCTTGCATAAGCCAGAGTAGAAAATCCAGCTTTTATTGGGTGGCGGAGCAGATTATAGGGTTCCTTTTCCTTCCTCCCGAGTTGTTTGTGTGTCTTCGGATGTTGTCTTGAGAACGTAAAAATCTTGAGGGTCCTCCCATGAGGCTCTACGAGATGAGCCAGTTGGCCATGCGGACTTTTAATTTTATTTATTTATTTATTTCATTTAATTCGACTTCTATATTGCCCAATCCCGAAGAACTCAGGGTGGCTCGCAACGATATAAAATTCTAAATACAACAAAAAGAAGTCAAATGTACAGTCTGAAACTATAAACTATAAAACCCTAACCTAGAGTGATGTCTCCTGCACCATCAGGGGTTGGACTGGATCAGTGTTTCCCAACCTTGGCAACTTGAAGATATCTGGACTTCAACTCCCAGAATTCCCCAGCCAGCATTCACTGGCTGGGGAATTCTGGGAGTTGAAGTCCAGATATCTTCAAGTTGCCAAGGTTGGGAAACACTGGACTAGATGACCTGAAAGGTCCCTTCCAACTCTACTAATAAATAAATAAAACCCATCGTTAAAATTATCCAATCGGCATACTATGCATACCATAGCCGCCCCGAGTCTTCGGAGAGGGGCGGCATACAAATCTAATAAATTATTATTATTATTATTATTATTCATAAAATTTGGCCATGATAGCTGTCAATTCTTTTTTTTTTAACGTTTCATTTTAGTTTTCAATTCCAATAAAAAAGAGAAACATCAATCACGTGCAGATCATTACCCGTTTCAAATTCAATTTGTATAAGCCTTCTGTCTAATTTGATTCCTTTCATCAATAAGAAGAAAAATAGAAAAGTAGATACATTTTATATTATTCAATGTTATATTTGTGTACATTATTTATCATCATCTAAGTTTGTGTGATTCTCTTAGTGTTTCTTTGGGTTATTCTATTGGACTGGATCCCTTTGTACCATTTATCCCATGGTTTGTTTGTTTCGTCGAATTTCATGTCAATTCACCCCAGACCTGCCGGCAAAACCAGGTCTTTGTGGCCTTATGGAAGGGCAGTAGGGTGGGAGCAGTATGGACATCGGTGGATGGGGTGGAGTTGGTTCCATAGGGCCGGAATGGGCACTTAGACAAGAATTGCTTGTGTCCGCCAAGATGGATGCTGTTGGGTGTGAAGCCAAGACAAGTGGTTTGATCTGCCCAGGTTTACTATCTCAACACAAATCGGGGTCTCCTTGCCTTGTTCCGATCCCAAATCGTATTGGATCTGTCCTTAGACATCTGGGGTCCTGCACAAACCCAACCTCGACATATGTATATAAGTGCCCTAGTTATGGCCAGGGTTGATGCCTGCAATGAATTCATAAATAAATGGGAAAACCACTAGGGAAAGCAAGTAGAATGCTTGGCTGCATAGCTAGAGGTATAACAAGCAGGAAGAGGGAGATTGTGATCCCGCTGTATAGAGCGCTGGTGAGACCCCATTTGGAAGACTGTGTCCAGTTCTGGAGACCTCACCTACAAAAAGATATTGACAAAATTGAACGGGTCCAAAGACGGGCTACAAAAATGGTGGAAGGTCTGAAGCATAAAACGTATCAGGAAAGACTTCATGAACTCAATCTGTATAGTCTGGAGGACAGAAGGAAAAGGAGGAACATGATCGAAACATTTAAGTATGTTAACGGGTTAAATAATGTTCAGGAGGTAAGTGTTTTTAATAGGAAAGTGAACACAAGAACAAGAAGGCACAATCTGAGGTTAGTTGGAGGAAAGATCAGAAGCAACATAAGAAAATATTATTTGACTGAAAGAGGAGTAGATCCTTGGAACATACTTCCAGCAGACATGGTTGGTAAATCCCCAGTAACTGAATTTAAACATGCCTGGGATAAACATAGATCCATTGTAAGATAAAATACAGGAAATAGTATAAGGGCAGACTAGAGGGACCATGAGGTCTTTTCTGCCGTCAGTGTTCCATGTTTCTATAAGGCAAAATATTTAATTCATAAAAGAGGTTAAAACAGATGGTGAGTCCTTTCTTATCCTAGTCTTTCTCTAAACCTTCTACCCCAAAAGCAGGAATTTAAAAAAGTAATTTTTTTTTTAGCCCATCCCAGGTTCTCCCTTATGATCTCGTTGTGGTTGTATAATCTCCACCTCACCTTTTCTAAAAGTCCAAGTCTCTCATTAAATGACGACGGTTTTTTATAACAGGATCTGATTGACGTCATCTTCCAAGATAAAAGGGACATTGAGGGACAGAGAGAGAGAGGGAAAAAAATTCATCTTTTATGACTTTTCTTATTTCCTCCCAAAACGTCCCTAAAAACATCAGCGTGGCCCTGATCTGAAGTTATAATCAACGAACTTGACTTCTTAAAAAAAATATCTGATGAGTTTCTGGAGCAATGTTTGACTTGGCTTCAACGCAACCTGCTGAGATACTTATTTATTTTTATTTATTTATTTATTCTTTGTCCAATATACAATACATATGGAAGAGAATAGACATTAATTAATATATATATAACGATAGAAAGTAAAAAGAAGAGAAGTAGAGCGGAGGGAGAGAATATATATGATATAAGAGATAAGGAGAGAATATATATGATATATATATAGATAAGGAGAGAATATATATGATATATGAAATAAGGAAAGACAATTGGACAGGGGACGATAGGCACATCAGTGCACTTATATACGCCCCTTACTGGCCTCTTAGGAACCTGGAGAGGTCAATCGTGGAGAGTCTAAGGGAGAAGTGTTGGGGGTTGGGAGTTGACACTATTTAGTCCGGTAATGAGTTCCACGCTTCGACAACTCGATTGTTAAAGTCATATTTTTTACAGTCAAGTTTGGAGCGGTTAATATTAAGTTTGAATCTGTTGTGTGCTCTTGTGTTGTTGCGGTTGAAGCTGAAGTAGTTGTTGACCGGAAGGACGTTGCAGCATATGATCTTGTGGGCAATACTTAAATCTTGTTTTAGGCGCCACAGTTCTAAGCTTTCAAGACCCAGGATTGTTAGTCTATTTTCGTAGGGTATTCTGTTTCGAGTGGAGGAGTGAAGGGCTCTTCTGGTGAAATATCTTTGGACGTTTTCGAGAGTGTTGATGTCTGAGATGCGGTATGGGTTCCAGACAGATGAGCTGTATTCGAGAATGGGTCTGGCATAGGTTTTGTAGGCTCTAGTCAGTAGTGTGAGATTGCCAGAGCAGAAGCTACGTAGGATCAGGTTAACAACTCTGGAAGCCTTTTTGGCGATATTGTTGCAGTGGGCTTTAGCACTTAGGTCGTTTGATATTAGTATTCCAAGGTTGGGTTTTGCCGTGCTGCTGTGTGAATCCAGCCTTTTGTGACTTGTAAACAATGCTTCTGGTGTTGTCTGAACTCAGCCAGCTGTGGTTTATTCAAATGTGGCTGAACAATCTGTGGTCCTCTTAAAACCAGGCCAGGGTAGTTGTCTACATTGGCCATATGGCAGACCTTAGCTTGGAAAAGAAATCAGGGTTCGATAGTCTTAATAGATAGAATTCTTTCTTGGCCAAGTATGATTGGACACACAAGTACAGTAATTTGTCTTGGTGCATATGCTCACAGTGTACATAAAAGAAAAAGATACATTTGTCAAGAATTATGAGGTGTACAACACTTAATGGTTGTCATAGGGGTCGAATAAGCAATCAGGAAACAATCAATATTAATAAAAATCTAAAGAATACAAGCAACATGTTACAGTCATAAGTGGGAGGAAATGGGTGATAGGAATGACGAGAATAATTCCAGGATGGAACCACTAGGAAGTCTGTAGCCTCTAAACTAGACTAGAAGATTGAAAATCATTTTTTAAATCGTTCTTTTAATTGGTTTAAACACCAAGAATTTGCAAAAAAAAAAAACCTTTCAATTCAAGACCCAACAAACCTCTGAGGCTAAGACTGTTTTATTAAGCCTTTCATGGTGCATGCATACAGTACATTAACATTTAGAAAAAATTCCAAAGTAGCTGCAAATATAATACTGTCTTCAAAAGAAAATACAGTTTCTCTATTTCATAAAACCCTCCTAGTACAGTCCACAAACTTAATAAGAAAATGTGACTTCCAAATACATCTTGCAATCAAGGCATCATCATCAGGTTTGAGGTCTTTCTACCTTGCTAGAGGTGTAGGATGAAGATGTAGGTGAACATAGGATTGTTGGATTCTTCTTAAAATGAATATAAAGCTGAGTGGGTTTTGCAATTCATGGGAAAAAATAATTTCTTGGTATTGGCAATACTACTACCACCACTAATAATAATAATAATGATAATAATAATAATAATAATAATAATAATAATAATAATAATAATAATAATACCTGGCCATTGAAACTACACGGCTATGGATATGAATAAAACATGTAACAGTGGGGCACTTGGTACCATGCCCAAGAGTTTTACAAAACACATGGAAACATGGAAACATAGAAGATTGACGGCAGGAAAAGACCTCATGGTCCATCTAGTCTGCCCTTATACTATTTCCTGTATTTTATCTTAAGATGGATCTATGTTTATCCCAGGCATGTTTAAATTCAGTCACTGTGGATTTACCAACCATATCTGCTGGAAGTTTGTTCCAAGCATCTACTACTCTTTCAATCAAATAATATTTTCTCATGTTGCTTTTGATCTTTCCCCCAACTAACTTCAGATTGTGTCCCCTTGTTCTTGGGTTCACTTCCCTATTAAAAACACTTCCCTCCTGAACGTTTTTTAACCCTTTAACACATCAAGAAATTGCAGTTTCCTGCAACCACACCAGTGGAACTGCCAAAAAAACCCCAAAACCCTGTGCTATTCAGAACATCATATATTTTAAGAAGGTAATTGGTTGATACCTAGTGTTGCAATGTAGCATGCATTGTTAGAATAGGATTATTATATATATCTGGACCTCTAGCATAAAATGCTCTGCTTACCCTGATTCTATTATAGCCAGGATAGGACGGAATTAACTTAAGTTTCCATTTCTGGTGAATTTGCAACAGGAAGACAACTGACCATAAAAGGATTCAGTAAACATCTCACTGATAAACAAGTATACATCACTCCAAACAGGACGTTATACGATCAAAGGGGGGAATTTCATTGCCTGAAGCAAAACAGGATGGGACTGTGATAAAAGACTTTGACCATGGTAAACAGGAGATTGGTTGTCATAAGGCAGGAGGCTTCAGAGAAATTAGGTAGCCTAGGATGCTGGCAGCCGTTATCAACCATTACCGCCAGTCAGTGATATCTGTGATACTTCTTAAAATGTTTGGTTGACTGTTTTTCATGTTTAATGAATAAAAGAGATGATACTAATAATAACCACCTGGACATTCCTGTGACCCCTTGCAGAGTTGTCCATCTTGAAGTCTGGACACGAAGATTGACTTGCATATTTCCATTTATGGATGGGGGGGATTTTCAGGTGTTTTTCGATTCAAAGTCATCTCTGGCGCGATTGTCCATCCAAGGCTGCCCCCTTCCTTCAATAATATTAACAGCAACAGGAGTGTATATCTCAATCTCTCCTTCTTGCTGGGGGCCAGCCGGCTGCTATTATTTGTGAATGGAGATGCGTAGCTTGCCTTTTAGTTTAGTTTAGTTGTTTAGTTTATTTAGATTTGTATGCCGCCCCTCTCCGCAGACTCGGGGCGGCTCACAACAGAATAACAGAAGACAATTTCAGCAAATCTAAATTTCTACTAAAACATTTTAAAAACCCCATTTTCTAAGCACACATACATACACACATACCATTCATAAATTGTATATGCCCGGGGGAGATGTCTCAGTTCCCCCATGCCTGACGACACAGGTGGGTCTTAAGGAGTTTACGAAAGGCAAGGAGAGTAGGGGCAGTTCTAATCTCCGGGGGGAGTTAGTTCCAGAGGGTCGGGGCCACCACAGAGAAGGCTCTCCCCCTGGGGCCCGCCAACCGACATTGTTTAGTTGACGGGACCCGGAGAAGGCCCACTCTGTGGGACCTAATCGGTCGCTGGGATTCGTGCGGCAGCAGGCGGTCTCGGAGATATTCTGGTCCAGTGCCATGAAGGGCTTTAAAGGTCATAACCAACACTTTGAATTGTGACCGGAAGTTGATCGGCAACCAATGCAGACTGCGGAGTGATGGTGAAACATGGGCATACCTAGGTAGGCCCATGACTGCTCTCGCAGCTGCATTCTGCACGATCTGAAGTTTCCGAACACTTTTCAAAGGTAGCCCCATGTAGAGAGCGTTACAGTAGTCGAACCTCGAGGTGATGAGGGCATGAGTGACTGTGAGCAATGAGTCCCGGTCCAGATAGGGCCGCAACTGGTGCACCAGGCGAACCTGGGCAAACGCCCCCCTCGCCACAGCTGAGAGATGTTTTTCTAATGTGAGCTGTGGATCGAGGAGGACGCCCAAGTTGCGGACCCTCTCTGATGGGGTCAGTAATTCCCCCCCCATGCAGGTCAGTTCGCTGTGGCGGCCGCCATTTTCCGCAGCCCAGCTGATCAGAGTCCGACTCTTCCGTGGCCAACAAAGTTCTTAGTTATCATCCAAAGGGCATCAAATGGGGGACTCCGAGGCAGGGACAACTCACCCTACAAGAATTTCTAGAGAAAGTTCGCTGACATGATCAAATCCCCCCTATATTCAAGATGTTTCACCCGTTGTCCGGGGAGCTGCAGCTTCCTCCCTCCCTCCTGCTTCCTCCACCGGAACCGAATCTCAGCAGAGCAGCCTGCAAAACATTAACATCTCAGCGTTTGCAAGATTTCAACACTTTTAATAATAATAATAATAATTTATTAGATTTGTATGCCGCCCCTCTCCGAAGACTTTTCCTCCCCAACTGCAGGGAAACCAAAAAGAGAACACGGGTCAAAGGAAAGAAGGCTTCCCATGATTTCTGTCTTGGCCCACAAGGTTCATTCAGTCATAAACCTGGAGAATATTTTACTCTTGGTTAACCAACCAAGCTGTTCTTTTTCGAGGCCGTTTTGTTTTTTCGTTCCAATGTCTGAAATATGTATTAACTTTGGTAAGGAGTGAAATAAATCTTAGTGGAAAGGCCCTTTAAAAAAAACTAGTCCAACTTCATGCTAGTTATCCCAACCACCCCAGTTATCCCAATCACCCCACTAGGCTAGGCTAGGCTAGAATGGAATGGAATGGAATAGAATGGAATAGAAACAGAACAGAACAATGGAGTAGAGTAGAATAGAATAGAACACAAAACAACACAACAGAACAATGGAATGGAGTAGAGTAGAATAGAATAGAACAGAACACAACACAACACAACACAACAATGGAAGGGAGTAGAGTATAGAATATAATAGAATAGAACAGAACAATGGAGTAGAGTAGAGTAGAATAGAATAAAGTAGAATAGAATAGAATAGAAACAGAACAGAATAGAGACTAGAGTAGAATAGAATAGAATAGAAACAGAACAGAACAGAACAGAATAGAGACTAGAGTAGAATAGAATAGAACAGAACAATGGAGTAGAGTAGAGTAGAATAGAATAGAATAGAAACAGAACGGAACAGAAAATAATAGAGACTAGAGTAGAGTAGAATAGAATAGAATAGAACACAACACAACACAACACAACAGAACAATGGAATGGAGTAGAATAGAATAGAATAGAATAGAACAGAATACAATAGTCGGAAGGGACCTTAGAGGTCTTTTAGTCCAACCCCAATACCTACACCATTTCAGACAAATTAATCTCTTCTTAAGAAATTCCAGTTTTGGATCATTCACAACTTCTGGAGGGAAGCTGTTCCACTGATCAATTGTTCTGACTGTCAGGAAATTCCTCCTTAGTTCTAAGTTGCTTCTCTCCTTGATTAGTTTCCACTCATTGCTTCTTGTTCTACCCCCAGGTGCTTTGGAGAACAGGTTGACTCCTTCTTCTTTGTGGCAACCCCTGAGATACTGGAAGACTGCTATCATGTCTCCCCTTTCATTAAAATAGCCAGGCCCAGTTCCTGCAATTGTTCTCTATGTTTTAGCCTCCAGTCCCCTAATCACTTTGGTTGCTCTTCTCTGCAATCCTTCTAGAGCAAGGCTCCTCAAACCTAGCAACTTTAAGACTGGTGGACTTCAACTTCCAGAATTCTGCAAGTTGAAGTCCACCAGTCTTAAAGTAACCAAGTTTGAAGACCTCTGTTCTAGAGTATCACGTCTTTTTTTTTTTACATTGTGGCAGCTAAAAACCCGAAATATATTTATCTTGGTCTTTTCTTCCGAGCTTGGACCCACCAACGTTGTTTGATGATGGAGAGGTCTCGTGTTCTTCACTGGGATGGAAATGGAGTGGGTGGGTCAATGACTCAAATGTTCCATCTTATGAAAAGGTCTTTCAGAAAATAGGCCAAAGATAACTTCCTGATTCCATCACTTCCTAAAAAGGGGAAAGATGTCTGCTTAAAAAAATAATTAACACCCCCCCCCCATTTCACAGACATAATAACGGTGGCTACCTATTGTTGTGGTTAGCTCTGGCCCAGCTCCTGCCCCAAGGACTGTGGATGTGGGGGAGACATCCAAATGCTGCAGGCCTGTTTTGCCCCCAGTGGAATCTGCTGATGAAGGCTCCTCTGACCAAGAAGTCATGAGTGACAGGGAGGAGGAGAGTGTGGCAGACAGCTCAGAAGGAGATCAATGATCTAGCTCCTCCTTGGATTCAGAACAAGAGTTAATGATACAGCCGCGCATGCGGAGAGCGATGCATAGGCAGCAACAACTGAGAGATTATTATCAAAGAAAATGAGGCCAGCTGTGGTTGGGTGGGGCTGTGGTCATTAGTGAGGCTGCTATAAAGAGCAGCCTGTGGGTTTGGCCATTGAAGAGGATTATCTGATCCTTGTGTTTCGTGCCTGCTTTACTGACTTTGACCTTTTGTGTGCTGATTTTCCCCCGCTTTGAAACTAAACCAGAGCAAAGTGTGTTTCACTTTGTGAAAGAAGAAGGACTGTGAATTGCCTCACAGCTGCAAGCTAAGTATCACAGAACTGATAAGGGACTTGTACAAATTACCAGTTTGTTTGGAGACGAGTGCTCTTTGCTATACCGAAAGAGGGCTTGGTTTAAGTGAATTTTCATTATAAAGAACATTGTTTTGAATTTTCAAAGGTGTGTGTGTGTGTGAAATTTGTACCTGTGAATTTTTGGGAGGAGTCCACCAGAGAGCCCGACAGAACACCTATTGGAGAAAGCTCCCTGATTTTAGCTGGTGGTACAGGAGAAGGAATGGTCCAGCTTGTAAGATACTTCCTTCACACTGGCGATTCTGCAAGGGCATCTGGCTATTAAACGACTCAAGGAAGCATGGGGTCATTAAAAAGGAGAGGATTTGGGGTTGCAAGTCCAGGATTAATTATACTGATAAACTTGGGGGTTTTAGCTTCTGGCAATTCCAATTCCAGTTCAATGTTCTCTTTCACTATTTTTTCTCTCTCCCCCTGAAATATTGCAAGGCAGAAATATTTCAACCCCAAAGGGAGAGTTCTTGCCCGTGTTTTATTTATTTTTATTTATTTATTGTTAGAGTTGGAAGGGACCATGCGGGTCATCAAGTCCAACCCTCTGCCTAAGCAGAAACCCTATAGCATCCTAGCCAAATGGCAGTCCAATTTCCTCTTAAAAATGTCCAGAGTATTGGAGTTCACAATGTCCGCTGGTAGGTTGTTCCACTGGTTGATCGTTCTGACCGTCAGGAAGTTCTTCCTTATTTCCAGGTTGAATCTCTCCTTGGTCAGCTTCCAGCCGTTGTTCCTCGTCCGGCCCTCCGGTGCCCTGGAGAATAAAGTGATCCCTTCCTCTCTGTGACATCCCCTCGTATACCTGTAGACTGCTATCATGTCCACTCTGGCCCTCCTTTTCTCTAGGCTATCCATGCCCAGTTCCCGCAGTCTCTCTTCGTAAGTCTTGGTTTCTAGACCCCTGATCATCTTGGTTGCTCTTTTCTGCACCTTCTCCAGAGTTTCAATGTCTTTTTTGAAGTGTGGCGTTTCTTCTGAAGTAAATTCTAAACAAGCAGGAAGAGGGAGATTGTGATCCTGCTGTATAGAACGCTGGGAGATCCCTTTTGGAAGACTGTGTTCAGTTCTGGAGACCTCGCCTACAAAAAGAGATTGATCAAATTGAACGGATCCAAAGACGGGCTACAAGAATGGTGGAAGGTCTTAAGCATAAAACGTATCAGGAAAGACTTAATGAACTCAATCTGTATAGCCTGGAGGACAGAAGGAAAAGGGGGGACGTGATTGAAACATTTAAATACGTTAAAGGGTTAAATAAGGTTCAGGAGGGAAGTGTTTTTAATAGGAAAGTGAACCCAAGAACAAGGGGGCACAATCTGAAGTTAGTTGAGGGAAAGATCAGAAGCAATGTGAGAAAATATGATTCGACTGAAAGAGTAGTAGATGCTTGGAACAAACTTCCAGCAGACGTAGTTGGTAAGTCCACAGGAACTGAATTCAAAGATTTATTTATTATTTATTTATTTATTGGATTTGTATGCCGCCCCTCTCCGGAGACTCGGGGCGGGTAAGATGCCTGGGATAGACATCTATCCATCTTAAAATACAAGAAATAGTATAAGGGCAGACTAGATGGACCAGGAGGTCTTTTTCTGCCGTCAATCTTCTATGTTTCTATGTTTAGCCTCAGAAGAAAGCAGTGAAAAAAGACACAGATTCCATCCCTGTTGTTTACCAATTCAGGCAAAATTCGTCACAACCTTGAGATCGTAGTAGCTGCTAGGCTGCGCCGTGGGAGCTTGAAAATAGGACACCGACCGTAATACCGGTGGAGGTGGTGGTTTTTCTCTTTCATTTTAGAGGCTCCTAATAATCATATGTTAATGGCTTAGCAGTCGTCCTGTCTGTTGGAGACCTATCCATCATCCTGTATTTATAGGCAGCTGGTCTGATAAAACTGGATAGAAGATGAAGTCTCATGGATTTATGGGTGGCCTGGTGGATTCCCCCCCCCCCCCCCTGTTTCCCTTTAACTTCAGAGAACAAAATTGTATTCTGGTGGCTGCTTTCTTGGGGCTGTGGTGGATACGTTCCTTCAGGTTTATCTTGATTCATGGTGACATTACCTTGGCAAGAGGTTCAGAAGAGAAGTGTTTTTTCTCTCCGTCTTCCCAGGGATGAGAGAAGACGAAGATTGGCCCCTAATCCACCAGATGGCTTTCTGCTTAAGGCAGGGTTAGAATTTGGGTCTCCCTCACCTTAATCCGGCGTCTGTAACCACTAGAGTAACTGGTTCTCATTTCCCAAGGCCGCAATCTTCAATAATAAATGTTGAAATGAATGGGGCCAGCAGGATTTACAGATAGTCCTCCGCTTATGAGCATTTGGGCTGGAATTTGCCTTATAGAACAAGGTGGTTATTAAGTGAGGGAAGGGAAGGGAGGAGGGAAGGAAAGAAGGAAGGAAGAGAGGAGAGGGATGAAGAGGAAGGAAGGAAAGAAAAGGGGGAGGGAGGGATGAAGGGAGAAAGGGAGGAAGAGATAGAGATGATGGAGGAGAGGAAGGGGGCGATGAAGGGGAGGGAGGAAGGGGGAAGGAATGGGAGAGGGAGGAAGGGAGGGAGGGACAAAGAGAGGAAGGAAGGAAGAAAAGGAGGAGGGAGGGATGAAGGAAGAAAGAAAGGGAGGAAGAGATAGAGATGATGGAGAAAAGGAAGGGAGCAATGAAGGGGAGGAAGGAAGGAAGGGGAGAGGGAGGAAGGAAGGGAGGGAGAGGGGAGGGAGGGAGGAAGGGAGGAAGGGAGAAAGGGAGGTAGAGATGACAGAATAAAGAAAGGGAGAGAGAAGGAAGAAGGAATGGAAAGGGGAGGAAGAAAAGAAGCAAGGGAGGAAGATGAAGGAATAAAGGAAGATGAAAGTGTAAATGGTGAAAAAGGAAGGTGGGGTAGGGATGAAGGAAGAAAAGAAGAGGGGGAGGAAGGAAGGAAGGAAGGAAGGAAGGTGGAAGGATGGGGAGAGGGAGGAAGGAAAGAAGGAAGAAGGGAGGGAGGGACGAAGGGAGGAAGGAAGGAAGAAAAGGAGGAGGGAGGGATGAAGGAAGAAAGGGAGGAAGGGAGGACGAGATAGAGATGATGGAGAAAAGGAAGGGAGCGATGAAGGGTAGGGAGGAAGGAAGGAAGGGGGAAGGAAGGGAGGGATGAAGGAAGAAAGGGAGGAAGGGAGGAAGGGAGGTAGAGATGACAGAAGAAAGAAAGGGAGAGAAATGGAAGAAGGAATGGAAAGGGGAGGAAGAAGAGAAGCTAGGGATGAAGATGAAGGAAGAAAGGAAGGAAGGTGAGAGTGAAAACGGTGAAAAAGGAAGGTGGGTTAGGGATGAAGGAAGAAAATAAGAGGGGATGGAAGGAAGGAAGGAAAGAAAGAAAGAAATTGACCACACCAACGAGGAACAGACGAAATGCTAAAGAGTCCTTCCTGAAGTCCCCCAGGCTTATATTCTTATCATTAAGTCCCTTTTCCCAGGCAAATCACCTCCAAATAGCAGAAAAAGAAAGTCGCAAGAGATTAATGTTTAGCTTCCTTCCCTGTCACTGAGCTTCTTGGAAGAAAAGACAGCTGGACTGGATAATTCATTTGGCCGGGTTCTTTCAGCTGCTTGTCAATCTCTCCTTTGTTCCTGGCTTCCAAATCTCATTGGGTGCCTTTGGGGAGGGGGCTCCCTGCCCTTCCCTGGGGAAGCCTAGAGTTAAAGGGAGAGTAGCTGGCTTAGTTTAAGATCCCATGCAAAAGACAGGCCGTTGTCTGCTGCTTGTTTTAGGCCTTTGGCTCCCCCCCCCCCCCTAAAACGAGCATTAAAAAAAGGAGCAGGCTTGGTTTTCTGTCTATCTGTCCATCATAAGGGTCTGTTCCAGGAAAATCCAAAGGAGATTCATTGGCTGTTGGAATAAAACATAGAAATATAGAAACATAGAAGATTGACGGCAGAAAAAGACCTCCTGGTCCATCCAGTCTGCCCTTATACTATTTCCTGTATTTTATCTTAGGATGGATCTATGTTTATCCCAGGCATGTTTAAATCCAGTTACTGTGGATTTACCAACCATGCCTGCTGGAAGTTTGTTCCAAGCATCTACTACTCTTACAGTCAAATAATATTTTCTCACGTTGCTTCTGATTTTCCCCCCCAACTAACCTCAGATTGTGCCCCCTTGTTCTTGTGTTCACTTCCCTATTAAATACACTTCCTTCCCAAACCTTATTTAATCCTTTAACATATTTAAATGTTTCAATCATGTCCCCCCCTTTTCCTTCTGTCCTCCAGACTATACAGATTGAGTTCACGAAGTCTTTCCTGATACGTTTTATGCTTAAGACCTTCCACCATTCTTGTAGCCCGTCTTTGGACCCGTTCAATTTTGTCAATATCTTTTTGTAGGTGAGGTCTCCAGAACTGGACACAGTATTAAATGGGGTCTCACCAGCATTCTATATAGCGGGATCAAAATCTCCCTCTTCCTGCTTGTTATACCTCTAGCTATGCAGCCAAGCATTCTACTCACTTTCCCTACCACCTGACCGCACTGTTCACCCATTTTGAGACTGTCAGAAATCACTACCCCTAAATCCTTTTCTTTTGAAGTATTTGCTAACACAGAACTGCCAATACAATACTCAGATTGAGGGTTCCTTTTCCCCAAGTGCATTATTTACAATAAATCACATGATGTTTATTTATTTATTTATTTATTTATTTATTTATTATTTAGATTTGTATGCCGCCCCTCTCCGAGGTCTCGGGGCGGCTCACAGCAGAGAAAAACAAATCATAAATAACCTGAATACATTTAAAACATTTAAGATTTAAAAGAAAACCCCATATAGTACATACACACTCACAAGCATACCATACACAATTTAAACATGCCCAGGGGGAGATGTCTTAGTTCCCCCATGCCTGATGGCAAAGGTGGGTTTTAAGGAGTTTACGGAAGGCAGGTAGAGTAGGGGCAGTTCTAATCTCCGGGGGGAGTTGGTTCCAGAGAGCCGGTGCCGCCACAGAGAAGGCTCTTCCCCTGGGGCCCGCCAACCGACACTGTTTAGTTGACGGGACCCGGAGAAGGCCCACTCTGTGGGACCTAATCGGTCGCTGGGATTCGTGCCAGGGTTGCCTCGGGCAATGTGGCCAGTACCTTGTCTCCCTGTTGTAACCTCCAAATCACCTCCAAATATATCTTGTGAATATTTGGGAGTTGTTTCATCCCACTCTCCCTCATGAGATTCACATCCGGTTGTGATATTTATCAGTTCTTTACAGCTTCTTCGGAGTTTTCCAACACAACCCCATTAAAATTCCAGAACTAACCAACTGAACTCCCAAGTTAAATATACACAGGTAAAAAAATGAGCAGGAGGAAGGATAGAACAGTCAAATATTAACTCCCACCTTGCAAGCAGGAGGTTAGGTATCAAAGGTCACTTTAAATTTTTAAAAAAAGCACCAGGATTGCTAAATTCATACGGCACCTTGAAGAAACCAGTGTTGTGCCTTTAACTAGATTAGCAGGTCTTTTTAAAAGCCACCTATGATTATATGAGACAGGTAAACAATGTGATGTCTCACCCAACTTATCAATAGAGGAAAATCTATGTAGCTCAGGGTTGAGCCTGGTGGTCCATGGTTGAATCCAGTGAAGGGCTACCAAAATTTTGACTACCACTCTGTGGGCATGGCTTGTGCAGGACGCCCTGCATTTTCTTTCAACATCTTTCAGTGCAAATTGGGTGCTCTGGGGTGCAGCTCCATTTTTGCTACCCCTCAAATCCGGGCAGTAGCCCACCCCTGGTTGAATCCCATCACTGTGTATAACCCTCAGGAGACCCCCCTCTAGAAGTTTGCACTAGATGAGCTAAATCACATACACACAAGTCACATACATACATCTAAGTCACATACAAAACTTTTGCCAGACCAATCCTTGAATACAGCTCATCTGTCTGGAACCCACACCGCATTTTGGACATAAACACTCTAGAAAATGTCCAGAGATACTTCACTAGAAGAGCCCTCCACTCCTCCACTTGCAACAGAATACCCTACGCAACTAGACTTACAATCCTTGGCTTAGAAAGCTTAGAACTACGTCACCTTAAACACGACCTTAGCATAGCCCACAAAATCATCGGCTACAACGTCCTTCCTGTCAATGACTACTTCAGCTTCAACCACAACAACACACGAGCACACAACAGATACAAAGTAAACCGCTCCAAACTCGACTGCAGGAAATAGTTCTTTAGTAACCAAGTAGTTGATGCATGGAACTCACTACCCGACTCTGTAGTATCATCACCTAACTCCCTAAAACTTTACCCTTAGACTCTCCACTGTTGACCTCACCAGATTCCTAAGAGCTTAGTAAGGGGTGTGCATAAGTTCACCAGCGTGCCTTCTGTCCCCTGTCCTAATGTTTCTCTCTTACTAGTATATAATCTATGTAGCTCAGGGTTGAGCCTGTTTGTTTTCTTGCAAACATTTCATTACCCAACTAGGAAACATCATCAGAGAACACCAAGGACCGAGTTGAGTACCGTGTACAGTTCTGGTCATCGCACCTCAATAAGGCTATAATGGAACTAGAAAAGGTGCAAAAAAGGGCAACAAGAATTATCAAGGGAATGGAGCCCCTCCCTTATGAAACCAGGTTGCAATGCCTTGGTCTCTTCAGCCTTGAAAGACGGCGTTGAAGAGGTGACTTGATCGAAGGGTATAAAATCATGCACGGGATAGAAAAGGTGGATAGAGAAAAACCTTTTCTCTATCACACAATACTAGGACAAGGGGGCACTCCCTAAACCTCTGGGGATGATGGTTGCAATGCCTTGTTCTCTTCAGCCTTGAAAGACGGTGTTTAAGGGGTGACTTGATCGAAGGGTATAAAATCATGCACGGGATAGAAAAGGTGGATAGAGAAAAAAACCTTTTCTCTATCACACAATACTAGGACGAGGGGGCCCTCCCTAAAGCTCATAGGTAAGAAAGCGAGGACAAATCAAGGGAAATATTTCTTCACCCAGAGGGTCCTTGGTTGATGGAATTCCCTTCCAGAAGAGGTTGTGACAGCTGTCAGCCTGGAGAGCTTCAAAGCAGGATTAGACAGATTCATGGATGCCAACTGTATCATAGGTGGTTATTGAAATGGATGGCCATGTGCCACCTCCATTTTGGTTGAGGCAGGCAGGGTTCCCTTGGGTCCCATTTGTTGGGGGTCAAGGGAAAGGGAGGGTCTTGCCTTCTCTTTCTGCTGAAGGGTTTTGCCTTCTCTTTCTGCTCAATTGTCCCCATGGACAATTGGTGGGCCACTGTGTGACACAGAATGCTGGACTCGATGGGCTTTGGCCTGATTCAGCAGGGCTCTTCTTATGATCCTTCACTCAACCTAGCTTGTTGTGTGAATGCATCTGCTGCTAGCTTATATCTCGGGATGGGAACCGAGTCAGGATTTACTGAGTTCTCCAGAGTACCACTGAGGTTTGGAGCTGGCCTGCTAGGAGCTTCTGTCTCAGTGTAAACATACTCAACAGAGAAAGCGCTTTGGATGGCTCTGCAATTGGCCTGCTTTCAAACAGGAACGGCGGATTTTTTGACATAACCGTTCGCTCTTGCTAAGTATGAAACCGAGACTCTTCTGTTTATATCGCCGCTTTCCAACATGTTTACAGTTTCTTGGCAGGGCGAGAAGCAGCTGAGATGGCGAGATGCTTGTTAATCTTCCTTTAAAAAAAAAAAGAGAGAGAGAAATGCAAACCACGAAGTCCCTGAAATGATTTTATAAATGATTTCCAGCTCTTTGTAGATGAAAGGACCTTAGTCTAGGGGGGGAATGCTTATTATTTTGCTTGGGTTCTTTTTTCTTAATGCCAGTTTGTTTGTTTATTTATTGGATGATGATAATAATAATAATAATAATAATAATAATAATAATAATAATAATAATAATAATATAATTAAATTAAAATAATAAAATAAAGGGAACACTTAAAAAACAGAATATAATAATAATAATAATAATAATAATAGTAGTAGTAGAAACAACAACAACAATAATAATAATAATTTATTAGATTTGTATGCCGCCCCTCTCCAGAGACTTGGGGAGGCTCACAACAACAGAAACAGTGTACAAATCCAATTTTAAAAATACAATTTAAAACCCTTATAATAAAATAATCACACAATCCAATCAAACCATATACCAACCTTGACAATTGGAGTGTCTGTTAATTTCCCCATGCCTGGCAGCAAAGATGAGTTTTTAATAACTTACAAAAGGTGAGGAGGGTGGGGGCAGTTCTAATCTCTGGGGGGAGTGGGTTCCAGAGGGCTGGGGCCACCACAGAGAAGGCTCTTCCCCTGGGTCCCACCAGATGACATTGTTAAGTCGACGGGTCCCGGAGAAGGCCAACTCTGTGGGACTTAATGAGCCGCTGGGATTCGTGCAGCAGAAGGCGGTCTCGGAGGTATTCTGGTCCGATGCCATGAAGGGCTTTATAGGTCATAACCAACACTTTGAATTGTGACCGGAAACTGATCGGCAGCCAGTGCAGGCCGCGGAGTGTTGACGAGACATGGGCTTATTTGGGGAGGCCGACAATTGCTCTCGCGGCCGCATTCTGCACGATCTGAACTTTATATGCTGCCCCTTTATTTTTTTTTACAGGTGAGAATTTTTTTTATTTTTCACTCCAATCACATATGCAAATTGACATACCATCAATCTTGGAAATACATTACAATAATTATTTATTTTAACTTTGGTATTCATGATCCATCCAATGCCGCCTCCAATACAATTGACATCTGGAGAAGAATAATCACTCCAATTTCTTAGGTGTATTTTTAAATGCTATTAACTAATGCAAATTTTAAATTGCTTCTTTTCTAGTCAAATCTAATCATTTAGGCCGTAGTACATCAATCTTCTCCACGTATCCTTAACAAATATTCCCAATCATGACAACTAAATCATAATAGTTATCTAACTATTAAATGGATCAAGAGTATATTTATTCAAGGGTGAAAAAAGAAAGGTCCAAGAAATTTATCACATATGTCCCAATTAGCCCAATTAATAATAATAATGCCTTTTTAAAAGACAAAATAAAAAATAAAAAATTTAAAATGGAAAAAATAGAAAAAAGAAAAAGGACTCAGGGAGGCTTACAACATATAAAAGAAAACAACATAATACAATGTCTTTAAATCCAGTTAATCTAAAATCCCCAATTATTAAAAAACCAAGCATTCCCACTCAGACCATAAACACACATAATATTCATCGTTCAGGGGGATAGAATCTAATATCCCCAAGCCTGGTGGCCTAGAAGAGTCTTCAGACTCTTACAAAAGACAAGGAGGGAGGGGGCAGTATGAATCCCTGGGGAGAGCTGATTCCAGAGGCCCGGGGCCCCCACAGAGAAGGCTCTGTGGTCTATCTATCTATCTATCTATCTATCTATCTATTTATTGGATTTGTATGCCGCCCCTCTCCGCAGACTCAGGGCGGCTAACAACAATGATAAAAAACAACATGTAACAATCCAATTTAATAAAACAACTAAAAACCCTTATTATAAAAACCAAACATACACACACACAAACATACCATACATAACTTGTAATGGCCTAGGGGAAGGAATATCCTAACTCCCCCATGCCTGGCGACAAAGGTGGGTCTTGAGTAATTTGCGAAAGACAAGGAGAGTGGGGGCCATTCTAATCTCTGGGGAGTTGATTCCAGAGGGCCGGGGCCGCCACAGAGAAGGCCCTTCCCCTGGGGCCCGCCAAACGACATTGGTCGACGGGACCCGGAGAAGGCCAACTCTGTTGAATCCCTTATGAGAGTTTATGGAAATTTAATCCCTTATGGGGCAATCCCATCTAGGTTTAGATAAGACATCATTTCCTGCAGGTCCTCTAGCAATCATTTCTTGACATTCTTAGGTTGCGTCCAGGCGTACGGTTTCTCCTGAACTGGGCTAAACGTCATTAGATTGCAAATGGGAATGGAGTTAAATTGTAAATAAGTAAGCAATGTTCTCTCTGTACGTTGAGAAGAAGTAGAGACATAAAATTACGGCGATGGGCGGTTTCTAAAGGTCAACTAGGCCAACCTTCAGCCTAGATGGGCATCATCAAAATCATTTTCAACCCTCCACGAGAAATTTATTTATTATTTATTTATTTATTTATTTTGTCCAATAGAGAATACACATTGAAGAGAAAGATATGTAATAATACCGTATAAGTAAAGAAAAGAATAGAAGATAGGATATAAAAGTATAGGTGAACAAATTTGAAAGGAAGAAAAGATAAATGAGATAAGGAGAGACAATTGGACAGGGGACGGAAGGCACACTGGCGCACTTATGCACGCCCCTTACTGACCTCTAAGGAACCTGGAGAGGTCAATCGTGGATAGTCTAAGGGAAAAATGTTTGGGGTTAGGGGTTGACACTACTGAGTCAGGTAATGAGTTCCACGCTTCGACAATTCGATTGCTGAAGTCATATTTTTTACAGTCAAGTTGGGAGCCGTTAATATTAAGTTTGAATTTGTTGCGTGCTCTTGTGTTGTTGCGATTGAAGCTGAAATAGTCATTGACAGGTAGAACGTTGCAGCATATGATCTTGTGGGCAATACTTAGATCGTGTTTTAGGCAACGTAGTTCTAAGCTTTCTAGACCTAGGATTGATAGTCTGCTTTCGTAGGGCATTCTGTTTCGAGTGGAGGAGTGAAGGGCTCTTCTGGTGAAGTATCTTTGGACATTTTCAAGGGTGTTGATGTCCGAGATGTGGTATGGGTTCCAGACAGATGAACTGTATTCAAGGATGGGTCTGGAAAAGTTTTGTAAGCTCTGGTGAATAGCGTGAGATTGCCAGAGCAGAAACTGCGTAGGATCAGGTTAACAACTCTAGAAGCCTTTTTGGCGATATTGTTGCAGTGGGCTTTGCCACTTAGCTGTATTCTTGAAAACTCAAGAGATGGAGAAGCCTTCGCAACAGTATGACTGCCTCTGGAGGACATCTGCTGGGAGATTGGTGGCTTTCCTTATGCAGTTGGTTGAAAGTCCTACATAGTGGTTGCAGTGCAGCAGAAGTGGTCTAGGATAAACAAACAATCAGCATGAGCAATGTAGGTCAGATAGACCAGTGCTTCTCAATCTTGCCAACTTGAAGATGGGGAAGATTGAATTCTGGTCATCCATCCATCTTCAGTTTGCCAAGGTTGGGAAGTAATGAGATAGACCATGGTTGGCTGAGGAATTCTGAGAATTAACGTCCACTCATTTTTCACAGTAGAGAAACAGTGAGACAGACCATGATTGGCTGAGGAATTCTGGGAATTGATTTCCATCCATCTTCCAAGGTTGAGAAGTAATGATAGACCATGGTTGGCTGAGGCATTCTGGGAATTGACCTCCACTTGTCTTCCCAGGTTGGGAAACAGTGAGATAGACCATGGTTGGTTGATGAAGCCTGGGAATTGACATCCACTTGTCTTCCAAGGTTGAGAAACAGTGAGATAGACCATGGTTGGCTGAGGAATTCTGGGAATTGATTTCCCGCCATCTTCCAAGGTTGAGAAATAATGATAGACGATGGTTGGCTGGGGAATTCTGGGAATTGACCTCCAATTGTCTTCCAAGGTTGAGAAACAGTGAGATAGACCATGGTTGGGTAAGGAATTCTGGGAATTGACCTCCAATTGTCTTCCAAGGTTGAGAAACAGTGAGATAGACCATGGTTGGCTAAGGAATTCTGGGAATTGACCTCCACTCATCTTCCAAGGTTGAGACCAGTTGATAGACCATGAGTGGCTGGGGAATTCTGGGAAATGACCTCAATCCATCTTCCACGATTGCCAAAGTTGAGGAACACTGAAATTGACCATAGTTTTGTTTGAACTCAGGCTACCTCTTGGGTTCTTAAAGTGGAGAAAAATGCCACCTGACCTATTTGGAACATCTTATGAGGTTGGCATGTGTATCCCCAAAGGATTGCACTCATGCCCTCATCACCTCGAGGCTCGACTACTGTAACACTCTCTACATGGGGCTACCTTTGAAAAGTGTTCGGAAACTTCAGATCGTGCAGACTGCAGCTGCGAGAGCAATCATGGGCTTCCCTAAATATGCACATGTCACACCAACACTCCGCAGTCTGCATTGGTTGCCGATCAGTTTCTGGTCACAATTCAAAGTGTTGGTTATGACCTAAAAAGCCCTTCATGGCACCGGACCAGATTATGTCAGGGACCGCCTTCTGCTACACGAATCCCAGCGACCAGTTAGGTCCCACAGAGTGGATCTTCTCCGGGTCCCGTCAACTAAACAATGTCGCTTGGCGGGACCCAGGGGAGAAGCCTTCTCTGTGGCGGCCCCGGCCCTCTGGAACCAACTCCCCCCGGAGATTAGAATTGCCCCCACCCTCCTTGCCTTTCGTAAGCTACTTAAAACCCACCTCTGCCATCAGCCATGGTGGAATTGAGATCTTCTTTCCCCCTAGGCCTTTACAATTCTATGCATGGTATGTATGTATGTATGTTTGGTTTTTATATTAATGGGTTTTTTAATTGTTTTTAGTATTAGATTACTATTGTACACTGTTTTATTGTTGCTGTTAGCCGCCCCGAGTCTGCGGAGAGGGGCGGCATACAAACCCAATCGATCAGTCAGTCAGTCAGTCAGTCAGTCAGTCAGTCAATGAATGAATGAATGAATGAATGAATGAATGAATGAATAAACAAACAAACAAACAAACAAACAAATAAATAAATCTGTTGTTGGCCCTTGAACAATACCTAACCTTCTCTGCTTTATCTCTCTTGTTTGTTTTTGGCAGGCAAAACGAAGGCAACGAAGATGAGGACTTCCTACCCACAGGGGAAACGTCTGTGGATTCCTACCCAAACTGGCTCAAATTCCACATTGGCATTAACCGGTATGAGCTGTATTCCAGGCACAACCCAGCAATTGGCACCTTGCTGCACGATTTGGCTACCCAGAAAATCACCAGTGTTGGTAGGTTGCCGTTCCAAATACTGTTGCCATCTCTGTGTGGGTGCAGCTGTGTCTTTTTTATTATTATTATTAGTTGGAAGGGACCTTGGAGGTCTTCTAGTCCAATCCCCCTACACTACTTCAGACAGATGGTTATCCAACATCTGCTTAAAAACCTCCAGTGTTGGGACATTCACAACTTCTGAAGGCAACTTCTGTTCACTGACTGTCAGGAAATTTCTCCTTAGTTCTAAGTTACTTCTCTCCTGGTTTAGTTTCCACCCATTGCTTGGTGGGAGGTCTTAAGCATCAAACCTATCAGGAAAGACTTCATGAACTCCATCTGTATAGTCTGGAGCAGTGTTTCCTAACCTTGGCAACTTGAAGATATTTGGACTTCAACTCCCAGAATTCTCCAGCCAGCATTTGCTGGCTGGGGAATTCTGGGAGTTGAAGTCCAAATATCTCCAAGTTGCCAAGGTTGGGAAACACTGATTTATTGGATTTATATACTGCCCCTCTCTGGGGACTCGAGGTGGTTTACAACATATGGCTGGGGAATTCTGGGAGTTCAAGTCCAGATACCTCCAAGTTGCCAAGGTTGGGAAACACTGGTCTGGAGGACAGAAGGAAAAGGGGGGACATGATCGAAACATTTAAATATGTTAAAGGGTTAAATAAGGTTCAGGAGGGAAGTGTTTTTAATAGGAAAGTGAACACAAGAACAAGGGGACACAATCTGAAGTTAGTTGGGGGAAAGATCAAAAGCAACATGAGAAAATATTATTTGACTGAAAGAGTAGTAGATGCTTGGAACAAACTTCCAGCAGACGTGGTTGGTAAATCCACAGTGACTGAATGTAAACATGCCTGGGATAAACATAGATCCATCCTAAGATAAAATACAGGAAGTAGTATAAGGGCAGACTGGATGGACCAGGAGGTCTTTTTATGCCTTCTATGTTTCTATGTTTCACACCTGAGAACAGGTGAAGGTGAATGAGCACCACGGGTTAATTAGGCCGACCCATAAGTTGTAGGTCAACTCCAGTGTCTGAATGAATGTCACGGGGCTGTTGTCGCCAATAAAATTGGAAATTGGCAGAAAGTAGTTCACCTCACCCATGTTTTCATTCCAGGCTAAGCCAAACACACTAAACTGAGTTCCACTTTTATCTCCAGGATATTCTATCGTCTTTATTTAGCGCTATACTTTTGGCCTCTCCTTGGGGAGTTGTTTTATTTCTCCACGTAGCCCACAGAATTCTGGGAGTTGAAGTCCACACTTCTTAAAGCGGCCACAATTGGGAAACATTGGATTTAGCTAATTCCTAATTTGGTTTAGGTAACGTCTAGCCTAAACCCCTCTGCTTTATTTATTTTATTATTTAGATTTGTATCCAAATAACTTTAAAATATTTTTTAAAAACCCCATTTTTCTATCAAACACACATACAAACATACCATGCATAAATTGTACATGCCCGGGGGAGGGGTTTCAGTTCCCCCATGCCTGACGACAAAGGTGGGTTTTAAGGAGTTTACGGAAGGCAGGTAGAGTAGTGGCAGTTCTAATCTCTGGGGGAAGTTGGTTCCAGAGAGCCGGGGCCGCCACAGAGAAGGCTTTTCCCCTGGGGCCCGCCAACCGACATTGTTGACGGGACCCGGAGAAGGCCCACTCTGTGGGACCTAATCGGTCGCTGGGATTCGTGCGGCAGAAGGCGGTCTCGGAGATATCCTGGTCCAGTGCCATGAAGGGCTTTAAAGGTCATAACCAACACTTTGAATTGTGACCGGAAATTGATCAGCAACCAATGCAGACTGCGGAGTGATGGTGAAACATGGGCATACCTAGGTAAGCCCATGACCGCTCTCGCAGCTGCATTCTGCACGATCTGAAGTTTCCGAACACTTTTCAAAGGTGTTTAAATATGTAGAGAGCATTACAGTAGTCGAACCTCGAGGTGATGAGGGCATGAGTGACTGTGAGCAATGAGTCCTGGTCCAGATAGGGCCGCAACTGGTCCTCCTTTTCCCAAAATCCTTCCACAACTAATGTTTGACCGCCTTTTTTTCTTAATTTTCGGTGGTTTTTCAAATCCAAGCATGCACAGGAGGGAAATTTTCCCACTGCGCATGTGTGGAAGCAAAATTGTGCAAAATGTTGTGATGTGCACACAAGTGCACCAGTAGGAAGGTAAGAGGAACGCCCCTTGGGCGATAAGTGGGGGAGAAAGGGCGGAGAGGGGCGGCATACAAATCTAATAAATCTTAATCTTAATAAGCCACTTTTTCCAGGGCTGTAACTTTGAACAGTCGTTAACTGAATTTTCGTAAGCCAAGTACTAAACTACACGAGTACAGTAGTCCCTCTACTTATGAACTTAATTCATTCCGTGACCTGGTTCTTAAGTAGAAAAGTTTGTAAGAAGCAATTTTTCCCATAGGGATCAATGTAAAAGCAAATAATCTGTGCGATTGGGGAAACAGCAGCGAGGGTAGAGGCTCTGTTTCCTCCCAGGAGATTCCTAGAGAGGCCCCACGGAGGCTTCTCCACACCTTTTCTGACCCTGTTTCCTCCCAGGAGATTCCTAGAGAGGCCCCACGGAGGCTTCTCCCTGCCTTTTCCGGTTACGGTTTCGGAGGCTCGGGTTCTTAAGTAGAAAATGGTTCTTGAGACGACACAAAAAAATCTTGAACACCCGGCTCTTCTCTAGAAATGTTCATAAGTAGAGGCGTTCTTAGGTAGAGGTACCACTGTATTTAAACCAAGTTATTTGCTGGCTGACTTCCACCTCTTGGATGAGCCAACCTGAAGATTTTAACACGAAGACTGACAGTGTTGCAGAAGCCGTGAAGTTCGAGATCACGTTTCCCCCAAATCCTGCAGTAGATTGAAATTTGGAAGCATTTAGAACACGTCTCTATCCCATTTTCCCCCCCCCTTTTATTTGTGTTTGTTTCATTTGGCACAACTCTCTTCAAAGATTTAATTAGATCTTCAAGGTTTTTCCACCCAAGGGCAAGTCGGACTTTGCACAAGGAAAGGCCGAGGCGCCTTTTGTGCCTCTAATTACCAGAACCGAAGTGCAGAAATGACCATAATTAGCCGTTTTCTTTGTGCTGTTGAACCTTTTGCAGCTCTAGTAACGCCACCTGTGTGAGCCAACAGGCTCCTTAATTAGAAACCCTGCATGGCGCGCAGCATCAAGATGCAACATGTTTAATAATTCCAGGCGCTCCTTTTTCCCCTTATTAAAGCTAGGAGGAAGATTCCACCGAGGAAAGGCATTGTCTGCGAGTCGCCTTTTATCTTCCTACCTGGACAGAGTGAGACCATAAATGAAATGAGTTCATTTCTAACTTCCTCAGTCCTTTCCTCTTGAGTGGGTCGTGAGAATCACTGGCCCCCTCAGAGAAAGTTCGCAACTTGGGCGTCCTCCTCGATCCACAGCTCACATTAGAGAAACACCTTTCAGCTGTGGCGAGGGAGGCGTTTGCCCAGGTTTGCCTGGTGCACCAGTTGCGGCCCTATTTGGATCGGGAGTCACTGCTCACAGTCACTCATGCCCTCATCACCTCGAGGTTCGACTACTGTAACGCTCTCTACATGGGACTACCTTTGAAAAGTGTTCGGAAACTCCAGATCGTGCAGAATGCAGCTGCGAGAGCAATCATGGGCTTCCCCAAATATGCCCATGTTACACCAACACTCCGCAGTCTACATTGGTTGCCGATCAGTTTCCGGTCACAATGCAAAGTGTTGGTTATGACCTATAAAGCCCTTCATGGCACCGGACCAGATTATCTCAGGGACCGCCTTCTGCTGCACGAATCCCAGCAACCAGTTAGGTCCCACAGAGTGGATCTTCTCCGGGTTCCGTCAACTAAAGAATGTCGGTTGGCGGGACCCAGGGGAAGAGCTTTCTCTGTGGCGGCCCCGGCCCTCTGGAACCAACTCCCCCCAAAGATTAGAATTGCCCCCACCCTCCTTGCCTTTTGTAAGCTGCTTAAAACCCACCTCTGCCATCAGGCATGGGGGAATTGAGACCCTCTTCTCCCTAGGCCTTTACAATTCTATGCATGGTATGTATGTATGTATGTTTGGGTTTTTTATATTAATGGGCTTTTAATTATTTCTAACATCAGACTACTATTGTACACTGCTTTATTGTTGCTGTTAGCTGCCCCGAGTCTCCGGAGAGGGGCGGCATACAAATCCAATCAATCAATCAATCAATAAATATCAATCAATCAATCAATCAATCAAAAGTATGGCAGAGTTATGGAAAGGATAAGGATTTTTGCATAGAACATTATACAGGTCCAAGGAGGTCTCCAAACTTGACAACTTTAAGACTTGTGGACTTCAGCTCCCAGAATTCCTCACCCAGCTTGACTGAGGAATGCTGGGAGTTGAAGTTCACAAGTCTTAAGTGTTGGAGACTCCTGTCTTAGACTGTGAAGCTGCAGAGTTGCGACTTTGGAAAAGTGTGTCCAGTTCTGGAGACTTCACCTACAAAAAAAAAATTGACAAAATTGAACGGGTCCAAAGACGGGCTACAAGAATGGTGGAAGGTCTTAAGCATAAAACGTATCAGGAAAGACTTCATGAACTCCATCTGTATAGTCTGGAGGACAGAAGGGAAAGGGGGGACATGATCGAAACATTTAAATATGTTAAAGGGTTAAATAAGGTTCAGGAGGGAAGTGTTTTTAGTAGGAAAGTGAACACAAGAACAAGGGGACACAATCTGAAGTTAGTTGGGGGAAAGATCAAAGGCAACATGAGAAAATATTATTTTACTGAAAGAGTAGTAGATCCTTGGAACAAACTTCCAGCAGACTTGGTTGGTAAATCCACAGTAACTGAATTTAAACATGCTTGGGATAAACATATATCCATTGTAAGATTTAATACAGGAAATAGCATAAGGGCAGACTAGATGGACCATGAGGTCTTTTTCTGCCGTCAGTCTTCTATGTTTCTACGTTTCTAATAAATCCACTTCTTCTATATACCCCATTTTTGACCTGGAAAATTTTTCCACCTTTTATTTAAGGTGACATAAGCATTCCTGCTTTTATTAGGTTGCATGTGGGCCCTTTAAGCGAGTTTCTGATGCTAATTTATGACCGTAATTTGTGCCTTAGGTTGGTTTTCTTTTAGGAATCTTGTCGGTTTATTTTTGGATTTCAAGCTTAGGCGATTTTACTTAGCTTTCCACTCAGATTCGCCTGCGATTTGGCTTTGCTCTTTTTAAATATCCCCAGAGGATACTAAGCTCCTTGGGTAGATGGTAGCAAAAGCAACCCATTAATTTCCTGGAGAAAGGGAGCAGGATTTGGTTCCTGGGTGAATGATAATGGGCCCAACACTTTGGGAGGCCTCGTTTGATGGATGACCTCAAAGTGCTTAACACAGCAAATAAAAATAAATCAAAATATATGATCCCCGTTGGCTCGCAGGCACAAAAAACATCTCGAAGTGTTATGTATATTGTTCTGTCCAGCTCTCTGGTAGACTCCTCCCAAAAATTCACAGGTACAAATTTCAGACACACACACGTTTGAAAATTCAAAACAATGTTCTTTATAATGAAAATTCACTTAACCAAAGCCCTCTTTTGGTATAGCAAAGAGCACTGGTCTCCAAACAAACTGGTAATTTGTACAAGTCCCTTATCAGTTCTGTGATACTTAGCTTGCAGCTGTGAGGCAATTCACAGTCCTTCTTCTTTCACAAAGTGAAACACACTTTGCTCTGGTTTAGTTTTAAAGCGGGGAAAAATCAGCACACAAAAGGTCAAAGTCAGCAAAGCAGTCACGAAACACCACGATCAGATAATCCTCCACAATGGCCAAACCCACAGGCTACTTTTTATAGCAGCCTCACTAATGACCACAGCCCCACCCAACCACAGCTGGCCTCATTTTCTTTAATAATAATCTCTCAGTTGTTGCTGCCTATGCATCGGTCTCCGCATGCGTGGCTGTATCATTAACTCTTGTTCTGAATCCAAGGAGGAGCTAGATAATTGATCTCCTTCTGAGCTGTCTGCCACACTCTCCTCCTCCCTGTCACTCATGCCTTCTTGTTCAGAGGAGCCTTCATCAGCAGATTCCACCGGGGGCAAAACAGGCCTGCAGCATGTGGATGTCTCCCCCACATCCACAGTCCTTGGGGCAGGAGCAGGGCCAGAGCTAACCACAACATAACCCAAACCCTTGACATGAGTGACGTCAAGTTGACCAACTTTAAGCCAGTCACATGACCTTTAAACTATGCCCCGATCACATGATCGTCAAGCCACTCCCACCTGGTCACATGGCCAGCAAGCCACACCCACAAAATAAGCCACGCCCCACAGCGTGGTAGTAAATATTTTTTGCAGCCTGTCACTGCTTCTACCTCTCCCAAACTTTGCTGCCTGTTCAGTCAAATCAGGTTGGAAACGAGGCCAACACATTTCCCGAGAACGCCAGAGACATGTTCAAGCAACTCCACCCGCCAAGTGCACTCTATCATGTTTTTTTAATGTCTAAATCTATTTTCGTGCACGTCTCCGGGACGAAGCCAGAACGGAGCGAGCGCTCCAAGCGACGGTGAATTTGCCAAGAGAGTGAAAGAGTGGAACCTTGCAAACTCCCGGCGTTGTTGTTTTCTTTCAAAAAGAAAAAAAGAAAGCAAAAGAAAAAAGAGTTACGGTGTGTTTGTCTAACCTCAAACGCCCTCCTTAAAAAAAGTTAGCCTACTCGGCATATCAGCTTAATCTAATATGGGAAATCTCCGTGCTCTTTCCAGGCTGTTTCAGCACAGCCTTTAATTTCTCATTATTTAATTTTTCACACACAAACACCCATAGGATAAATTGAGTAAAATGTGAGGATCAGCAAAAAAAAAAGCTGAAAGTTCTCTACCTCCCTCCATCCCTCCCTCCCTCTCTCCTTCCTCCCTTCCTGCCCCTCTCTCCCTCCCTTCCTCCCTCCCTATTTTCCTCCCTCTCTCTTTCTCCTCTCTCTCCCTCTCCCTCTCTTCCTCTCTTTCTTTCTCTCTCTCCCTCCCTTCCTCTCTCTCTCCCTCCCTCACTTCCTTTCTCTCTTTTCTATCTTCTCCCCTTTCTCTGTCTCCCTTTCTCCTCTTTCTCTCTCTGTCTTCTCTCTCCCTCCCTTTCTCTTTCTCTCTCTGTCTTCTCTCTCTCTCTCTCTCTCTCCCTTTCTGTTTCTCTCCCTTTCTCACCTCTCTCTCTCTTTTCCATCTTCTCTCTTCTTCTTTCTCTTCCTTTCTCTCTTCTTTCTATCTCTTCTCTTTCTATCTCTTCTTTTTCTCTCCCTTTCTCTCCTCTCTCTCTCCCTCTCTCTCTTTTCCATCTTCTCTCTTTTTCTTTCTCTTCCTTTCTCTCTTCTTTCTATCTCTTCTCTTTCTCTCCCTTTCTGTCTCTTTCCCTTCCTCGCCTCTCTCTCTCTCTTTCTCCTCTTTTCCCCCTGGAGCGCAAGAGTAATTAAACGGGCCAAATTTGCATAACATTTTACAGCAGGGATGGGGGTGGGAAGAAAGATTACACCAGAAGGAGTAATTAAAGGAATGTATAGCTAATAGCTCCAGTTTGAGGGTGAGATAAAATAGGCAAAGTTGGAAAGGGGGCGAAGTCTAAACCAGATTAGGATGCAAAATAAACTGGCCATTTGGGATTTTAATCCTTCCTTCCTTTCCCCGCCCCACTGTCCATGTGATTCAAGTCCCATCCTTTTTTTTTTAGCCTGCATTACATAAATCAGATGTTGGTCACAGAGGTTATCTTGACTTTTTTTGCTATCAACATCCTAGAAGATTTGGGGATACAAGTCAGAAGTCTTTTGAAAGAAAAATTCAAAAAGACTTTGTTTTCCCTTCAAGAGTTTTTGCTTCCTTGAAGACCTTTAACAGATTAATAGAGTTGGAAGGGACCCTGTAGGTCATCTAGTCCAACCCCACTACACCATTTCTGACAGATGGCAGCTCGGGTCTCTTTTTGGAAGCCTCCAATGATGAAGTTCCCACAACATCTGAAGGCAGCTTCTCTTCCATCGGTGGATTGTTCTCACTGTCGGAAAATTTCTCCTTATTTCCATGTTGCATCTCTCCTTGTTTAGTTTCCATCCATTGTTCCTTGTCTGGCCTTCAGGTGCTTTATAAAACCGTGTGAGCCCTTCCTCTCTGTAGCAGCCCCTCAACTATTGGACCTGTCTCCCCTGGTCCTTCTCTTCAGTACACGAGACATACGCAGTTCCTGCAACCATTCATTATATGTTTTAGCCTCCAGTCCCCTAATCATCTTGGTTGCTCTTCTCTGCACTCTTTCTAGAGTCTCAACACCTTTTTTTAGCGTGGGGACCAAAACTGGATTAGATTAGATTAGATTTATTGGATTTATATGCCGCCCCTCTCCGTAGACTCGGGGCGGCTCACAACAATGGCAAAAACAGTGCATAGTGACAAATCTAATATTTACCAATCTAATTACAGTTTTAGGTTAAAAAATTCATAAAAGCAACCCCAATATATGTAAAAAACAAGCACACACTCAATCGTACACCAAAACAACATGGGCAAGGGGAGATGTTTCAATTCCCCCATGCCTGATGGCAGAGGTGGGTTTTGAGGAGTTTATGAAAGGCAAGGAGGGTGGGGGCAATCCTAATCTCAGGGGGGAGCTGGTTCCAGAGGGTCGGAGCCACCACAGAGAAGGCTCTTCCCCTGGGTCCCGCCAAGCGACATTCTTTAGTCGACGGGACCCAGAGAAGGCCCACTCTGTGGGACCTAACCGGTCGCTGGGATTCGTGCGGCAGAAGGCGGTCCCAGAGATATTCTGGTCCGGTGCCATGAAGGGCTTTATAGGTCATAACCAACACTTTGAATTGTGATCGGAAACTGATCGGCAACCAATGCAGACTGAGGAGAGTTGGTGTAACATGGGCATATTTGGGAAAGCCCATGATTGCTCTCGCAGCTACATTCTGCACGATCTGGAGTTTCCGAACACTTTTCAAAGGTTGCCCCATGTAGAGAGCATTACAGTAGTCGAACCTCGAGGTGATGAGGGCATGAGTGACTGTGAGCAGTGACTCCCGGTCCAAATAGGGTCACAACTGGTGCACCAGGCAAACCTGGGTGAACGCCCCCCTCGCCACAGCTGAAAGGTGTTTCTCTAATGTGAGCTGTGGATCGAGGAGGACGCCCAAGTTGCGAACCCTCTCCGAGGGGATCAATGATTCCCCCCCCCAGGGTAATGGACGGACAGATGGAATTGTCCTTGGGAGGCAAAACCCACAGCCACTCCGTCTTGTCTGGGTTGAGTTTGAGTTTGTTCCTAAGAGGTCAGTAAGGAGCGTGCATAAGTGCACTAGAGTGCCATCCGTCCCCTGTCCTATAGTCTCTCCTATATCTCATATTTCTTCTCTGCTATATCCTCTGTAACCTTCACTGTGTATTATTGTGTATTGGACAAATAAATAAATAAATAGAAATGTCTTCAAGGAAAGACAAAGCCCAATTGCCTTTGGATAAAGCACCTTTGGGACTTGGATGAATGACTGGGAATCTCCATAGACTTCACAAAAAAGAAGGAGTTAATCTATTCTCCAAAACCACTTCTGGTTGGCGGATCCAATCCAGAATTAAGGAGAAACTTCCTAATGGTGAGAAGAGTTCATCAATGGACTAGCTTGCCTCCCAGAGTTGTGGTAATGATATTTACGGTATAAAAATTATAAAAGGGCAATTGCTGTTGTATGTTATTTGGTTCAGTCCTTTGGATCACTGAGCTACAGTTGCTCTAGGAATGACTTTGGAATGGATGAAATACAGCAGATGTTTTCAAGAATACACTGGACACTTGAGTGGGATGGGTGTGTCCTGCAGAGTGGAGTGGAATGGAGTGGTGTAGAGTAGAGTAGAGTAGAATTCGGAATATTGCTCATAGAAACATAGAAACATAGAAACATAGAAGAATGACGGCAGAAAAAGACCTCCTGGTCCATCTAGTCTGCCCTTATACAATTTCCTGTATTTTATCTTAGGATGAATCTATGTTTATCCCAGGCATGTTTAAATTCAGTTCCTGTGGATTTACCAACCACGTCTGCTGGAAGTTTGTTCCAAGCATCTACTACTCTTTCAGTAAAATAATATTTTCTCATGTTGCTTTTTATCTTTCCCCCAACTAACCTCAGATTGTGCCCCCTTGTTCTTGTGTTCCTAACACCATGGAAAATTTGTCTTTTCCCACGATCTTAGGCGGCCCCTGTGAAATGGTCATTCGATCCCCAAAGGGGTCCTAATTCCCTGGTTGAGGATCACTGGACTAGAAGACCTCTGGGATCCCTCCTACCCTAATGATTCTATGTTCTACTATTGCTTCTTCCCGTTTTCTATACCAGGTTGAAAGAAAAGTCAGCATATTCATGCTTAAATCAACGCCAAATACATATAGATATAGCTATATTCATTTTCTACTGATTGCAGCATAAATAAATGTATCTCTGCAGATGGGTGATTTCTAAGTTCACCTTGCTAGGTGTCAGCCAAGCCATATGGAATTTTTTAATGGAATTTTTTTCCCCCCCTCTGAAATTTTCCTTCTCTTTTCCTTCCCATAGCCATGAAGTCGGGAGGCACCCAGCTCAAACTCATCATGACATTCCAGAATTATGGACAAGCCTTGTTCAAACCAATGAAGTAAGTTGGAAAACTGTCTGTCTGTCTGTCTGTCTGTCTGTCTGTCTGTCTGTCTGTCTGTCTGTCTGTCTGTCTGATGAAATCACTTGAGCAGCTTCTCTGGCTATGAAAATAACCGACCGTGGACTGCCACAAGTTTACATCCACCAAAAATAAAAGAGAGTAGCATGCGTGGGTATATATATTTTTCTTTCTGAACTTTTTTGGGGAAATTGATGTCGCTCGGACCTCCTCATTTGAGAGTGGACGTCAGGTCCTTGGATCCACCTTCATCCCAACTAGAGAAGCTGCGTGGCTCAAGAAGAAAGATAAGACTAGTATTATTTTCCAATGGTCTCCTCGATCTTCAGCTTAACCCTCCAGGAATGAAGGGCGGGAGATGTTTGAGTTTTCAGGCGTTTCCAAACTGTGAAAGTTCACTTTTGGCTGGAATCATTGGGAGTTCTAGTTCTAGCTTTATTGAAATCATTGGGAGTTCTAGTCCTAGTTTTATTGGAATTATTGGGAGTTCTAGTCCTAGCTTTATAGGAATCATCGAGAGTTCTAGTTTTTTTGGAATTATTCGAAGTTCTAGTTTTATTGGAATCATCGGGAGTTCTAGTCCTAGTTTTATTGGAATTATTGGGAGTTCTAGTTTTTTTGGAATTATTAGGAGTTCTAGTTCTAGTTTTATTGGAAGCATTGGGAGTTCTAATTCTACCTTTATTGGAATCATCGGAAGTTCTAGTCCTAGTTTGATTGGAATTATTGGGAGTTCTAGTTTTTTGGAATTATTAGGAGTTCTAGTTTCATTGGAAGCATTGGGAGTTCTAGTTCTACCTTTATTGGAATCATCGGAAGTTCTAGTCCTAGTTTGATTGGAATTATTGGGAGTTCTAGTTTTTTGGAATTATTAGGAGTTCTAGTTTCATTGGAAGCATTGGGAGTTCTAGTTCTACCTTTATTGGAATCATCGGAAGTTCTAGTCCTAGTTTGATTGGAATTATTGGGAGTTCTAGTTTTTTGGAATTATTAGGAGTTCTAGTTTCATTGGAAGCATTGGGAGTTCTAGTTCTACCTTTATTGGAATCATCGGAAGTTCTAGTCCTAGTTTGATTGGAATTATTGGGAGTTCTAGTTCTAGCTTTATGGGAATCATTGGAAGTTCTAGCTCTAGTTTCATTGGAAGCATTGGAAGTTCTGGTTCTAGTTTTATTGTTGGAAACCACCTTGAGTTCCAGGGGATTGGGTGGCATATAAGTCAATTAAATTAAATTCAGCAAAATTTAGCAACCATTTCTTGTCGCTGATAGCAATAGCAATAGCACTTATGAGGGTTAGAATAGCAATCAAAGAGCGGGAAGGGATGGATGAAGCACGGCATGTTTAGGAAGGCTTGGATAGAAAAAGAAGGGGGGAAGGAAAAAGAGGAAGAGGAAGGAAGGAGATATAGAAGGGAAAGATAGAAAAGGAGGAAGGGAGGGAGGGAGGTTGGAAGGAAGGAAGGAAGGAAGGAGAAAGAGATAGAGAAGGGAGGAAGGGAAGAAAAGGGAAGGGAGAGAGGGAGGGATGGAAGAAGGAGATAGAGAAGGGAGGAAAGGAAAAAGGAGGGAGGGAGGGAAGGAAGAAAGGTAAATAGGGGAGGGAGGGAGGAAGGGGATGATAGGGAAAAAAGGAGAAAAGTAGGGAAGGAAGAAATAAAAAGAAAAAAGAAACAAAAAGAAGGGAGGGAAAGGAAGGAAGGAAGGAACAAAGGAAGAAGGAAAGAGATAGAGAAGGGAGGAAGGGAAGAAAAGGGGAAGGAGAGAGGGAGGGGTGGTAGAAGGAGATAGAGAAGGGTGGGAAGGAAAAAGGAGGGAGGGAGGGAAGGAAGAAAGGTAAATAGGGGAGGGAGGGAGGAAGGGGATGATAGGGGGGAAAAGGAGAAAAGTAGGGAAGAAAGAAAGAAAAAGAAAAAAGAAAGAAAAAGAAGGGAGAGAAAGGAAGGACTGAAGAAAGAAAGGAAGGAAGGAAGGAAGAAAGAAAGAAAGAAAGAAAGAAAGAAAATGGTGTTTGAGTCACATTTTAGCAAAGTCACTTAGGCCTCCCGAAGGCTTAACAGAGCCATTCAGAGCTGGCATTAGTCATAACTGGAATAGTAAGCTTGTTCCCGTGCTTTGTTTCTGTAGCAGGAGAACAAAATTATGTACAGTATTTCCTTTTAAGTGTTTCGGCAGAACTCAGGAGAGAAGGAAAGAAAGTCATTCTTCAGCATCTACTTAATATTCCATCTCCTCTGCCAAATAACAGGTGAATTTATTTCTTTGCCCCTAGCGAAGCAACTGGCAGACTCAAAAAATAAAATAATAATCATACAACTAGCTAGAGCAGATATGTAGGACCATCCTGGCCCATCCTTGCTGGGTGGGGCTGCTGGGTATTGTAGTACAGCACTTTCAGCAGGCCAGGATAGTGGTTGAGCCCATGTTCGGAGGTGTGATCCTAGGGAGAATGGTTTTTTTAATAATCTTGATTGCACTGGTCAACACCAAAAATCATCAGCAAAAGTAATATGTCTGCCCCTAGCGAAGTGAGTTTGATATACTGATTCCAAAAATATGCTTAGTTTTGCTCTATCGTATAAAGTGTCTGATATAGCACCCCCTACTTTTTTGGCAGCTGCTACACACGGCTGGCTCATATTGATTGATTGATTGATTGATTGATTGATTGTTTATTTATTTATTTATTAATCAGATTTGTATGCCGCCCCTCTCTGCAGACTCGGGGCGGCTCACAGCAATAATAATACAGTGTAAACAAATCTAATATTTAAGTTAATTTAAAACCCCAATTTAAAAACCAATCATACATACAAGCATACCATGCATAAATTTTATAAGCCTAGGGGGAGAGAAAGTATCAATTCCCCCATGCCCGACGACAGAGGTGGGTTTTAAGGAGCTTGAGAAAGGCTAGGAGGGTGGGGGCAACTCTGATATCTGGGGGGAGTTGGTTCCAAAGTGTCGGGGCCGCCACAGAGAAGGCTCTTCCCCTGGGTCCTGCCAAACGACATTGTTTAGTTGACGGGACCCGGAGAAGGCCAACTCTGTGGGACCTAACTGGTCACTGGGATTTGTGCGGCAGAAGGCGGTCCTGGAGATATTCTGGTCCGGTGCCATGAAGGGCTTTAAAGGTTAGAGTTGAAAGGGACCATGCAGGTCATCAAGTCCAACCCCCTGCCTGAGCAGGAATCCTAAAGCACCCCAGCCAAATGGCAGTCCAATCTCCTCTTGAAAGTGTCCAGAGTTGGGGAGTTCACAACCTCCGCGGGCAGGTTGTTCCACTGGTTGATCGCTCTGACCGTCAGGAAGTTCTTCCTTATTTCTAGGTTGAATCTCTCCTTGGTCAGCTTCCAGCCATTGTTCCTTGTCCGGCCCTCTGGTGCTCTGGAGAATAGAGTGACCCCTCCTCTCTGTGGCAACCCCTCATATACCTGTATACAGCTATCATGTCCCCTCTGGCCCTCCTTTTCTCTAGGCTATCCATGCCCAGTTCCCGCAATCTCTCTTCGTAAGTCTTGGTTTCAAGTCCCTTAATCATTTTGGTTGCTCTTTTCTGCACCTTCTCCAGAGTTTCAATGTCCCTTTTGAAGTGCGGTGACCAGAACTGGACGCAATGCTCCAGATGTGGTCTGACCAGGGTGTAGTAGAGTGGTATTAATACTTCCCTGGTCTTGGAGTGTATCCCCCTGTTGATGCAGATTAGGATAGTGTTGGCTTCTTTGGCCGCTGCTGCATATTGCTGGCTCATGTAAATGGTTGTCCACTAGGACTCCAAGATCCCTCTCACAATTACTACTGTTGAGCAAGGTACCACATATACTGCACCTGTGCATTTTGTTTCTCTTGCCTAAATGTAGAACCTTACTTTTTTTTCACCACTGAATTTCATTTTGTTTGATAGCACCCAATGCTCAAGTTTGTCAAGATCCTTCTGTATCTTGAGCGTATCTTCTGGAATGTTGGCTATTCCTTGCCAGTTTGATGCAAATTTGATAGGTTTCCCCATCTATCCCCTTCTCCAAGAAATTGATGAAGATGTTGAAGAATACTGGGCCTAAAACAGAGCCTTGGGGTACTCTCTACATGGGGCTACCTTTGAAAAGTGTTCGGAAACTTCAGATCGTGCAGAACGCAGCCGCGAGAGCCATCGTGGGGCTTCCAAGATTCGCCCATGTTTCCTCAACACTCCGTGGCTTGCATTGGCTGCCGATCAGTTTCCGGTTACAATTCAAAGTGTTAGTCATGTCCTTTAAAGCCCTACATGGCATTGGACCAGATTACCTCCGGAACCACCTGCTACCGCACGAATCCCAGCAACCGATAAGGTCCCACAGAGTTGGCCTTCTCCGGGTCCCGTCGATTAAACAATGTTGTCTGGCGGGCCCCAGGGGAAGAGCCTTCTCTGTGGCAGCCCCGGCCCTCTGGAACCAACTCCCCCCCTGAGATTAGAATTGCCCCCACCCTCCCTGTCTTTCGTAAACTACTCAAGACTCATTTATACCGCCAGGCATGGGGGAGTTGAGATATTCCTTCCCTCTAGGCCATTGCAAGTTATGCATGGTATGTCTGTGTGTATGTTTGGTTTTATAATAAGGGTTTTTAGTTGTTTTTATTATTGGATTGTTACATGTTGTTTTTATCATTGTTGTTAGCCGCCCCGAGTCTACGGAGAGGGGCGGCATACAAATCCAATAAATTATTATTATTATTATTATTATTATTATTATTATTATTATTATTATTACTCCACTAAATACATCCCTCCATGTAGATGCAGTTCCGTTGAGCACTAGACATTGAGTGCAGCTGGTTAGCCACTTTTCAATCCATCTGATGGTTTGGCTGTCCATCCCATATTTTTCTACTTTATTTAGTAGTAGGTTATGCTCTCCTTTGTCAAATGCCTTACTGAAGTCCAAGTAAACCACACTGACAGCATTCCTCTGGTCACTAATTTTGTCACTTTGTTAAAGAATGCAATAATATTAGTTTGGCATGATCTGTTTTTGACAATCCCATGTTGGCTTTTTGGTTATTACTTTGTGTGCTTCTATGTATTCGTTGATTCGATGCTTTATTATCTTTTCCAAAATCTTCTCTGGTATTGAGGTCAGGCTGATATGTCTGTAGTTTCCTGGATCTGTTTTTCTTTCCTTTTTTTTTTGAAGACGGGAACTACATCAGCTCTTTTCCAGTCCTCTGGTAGTTCCCTGGTCCTCCAGGATCTTTAAAAGATATAGTTCATTGGTTCTGAGATCTCGTCTGTTCCTTCAGAACCTTGGGGTGTATTCCATTTGGGCCTGATGATTTAAAATCGTCTAGGGTGGACAGGTGTTCACTTACCATTTTCTTGCCTATTTTAACTTGCGTTCCTAAATACAGTGATCCCTCGATTTTCGCGAGGCTTGCGTTCCCAGACTGCCCGCGAAAGTCGAATTTCTGCGAAGTAGAGATGCGGAAGTAAAAACACTATTTTTGGCTATGAACAGCCAAAAACTACCCCCACGCACCCTTTTCCAAGGCTGTGCAAGGAGCCGGGCTTGAAGTCGGGGGTAGGGAGCGATGAAAGTGCGGAGGCCGGCAAAGATTGTTTTGAATGTCGGCCGCCCCCTCCCCCCCAGCGCCTCCGGGCCCCTTGCCACTACCCCCCGCCCGCCCGATCTGCCCCTCTCACCGGCTTTCTTGGGACACAGGTCCTGCTGCAGCAGCGCTGGCGGCTATGGCTTCTCATCCTCCTCATTCGGCCGCTAGCCGCTCTGAGCGCTTTGAGAAATCCCTTAGCTGAGAGCGCTTTCGTCCCAGCTATCAGTGAGGGGGCTGCAGGAGAGGCGGGGCAGGCGTTCTCACAGAGACGGAGAGAGAGAGTGAGAGAGAGAGAGCAAGAGGGGGGAGAGTGGAAGATAGAGAGAGAGAGAGAAATGATAGAAAAAAGGGGAGAGAAAAAAAGAGAAATGAGAAAATGATTGAAGCAGAGAATGACAGGAAAGAACGAGAAAGAGAGAGAGAAGTGACTCTTGGTGATGACGTATGACATCATCGGGTGGGAAAAACCGTGGTATAGAAAAAAAAACTGTGGAGTATTTTTTAATTAATATTTTTTGAAAAACCGTGGTATAGCCGTTTCGCGAAGTTTGAACCCGCGAAAATCGAGGGATCACTGTATGTTTTTTGTGATGCTGGTTTTGATAAGTTGGACTTTTCCAACTTATCAAAGTTTTTTTTCCCTTTGTGTAAAGACAGATGCAAAAAGCACGTTAAGTAGCTTTGCTTTCTCCCTGTTGCTTGTCACCTTCTTGCCACTTTCCCCCTGCAAAGAACCAATTATTTCCTTGATTTTTTTTTCTTATTTTTAATACGTTGGAAGAAGCTCCTTTTTGGGGGGTTACTTTTTACTTTTGTTGTAAGCCTTTGTTCATCGTGAGCCTCATCTTTACAAGCTTGGGCTATTTGCTGATATTCTGTCTTAGTTATTTCCCCTTCTTTCCAGTTTTTATACTTATCCTTTTTGTCTTTCAATTTGTCAGGGAGTTCTTTATGCAGCTATGCTGGTTTCTTTTGTGACCTATTATTTTTATTCTTCCTTGGTATTGTGCTAGTCTGGGCTTTTATACTCACATTTTTCAACATTTCTGAAGCTTCTTGGGATCCTTGAGGTTGGGGGATTTAGCCAGTTTTGTTATCCCAATGCCCATTGTAAATTCTGAGGCTAATCCAGTATGAATCGAACCAAACAAGAACCCTTCTGGACAACACCAGAGGAGGCTTGAAATGCATCTGACCTACAGAATAGCAGAATAAAATAACAGAGCTGGAAGGGACCTTGGAGGTCTCAAGCAGGAGAACCTAGACCATTTCAACCAGCAAAGAGATCCCAGAAACATCTGGGATTTGGAATGATGGCTTGATCATTCTTTGTCCCCAAATATAAATGGAAAGGGATGCTGTTTTGTTCCGCAATTCCCAAGCTTTCTCCAAACCAGATATATTATTTTCTACTCCTTCACATCTTCTGGGCAACATCTCTCCCACACAAAGGCAAAAAAGGAGAAACAAATTACTGCATGGAGGTTTGGGATGTGCATCCCTTCAACCACAACCCAGGGAGTGGTCATCTTTATAACGTGCCGAGTTTATTTATAAGCTTCCGTTCTTTCCCACCAACTTTTTTCCAGAGGAGATATGAAATATAAACACTGATGAAGCCTATACCCTGAAGAATGCTAGGTTCCTAGTGTTTTGAAGACTTCTATTTGATGTTCTCCTGGGCGCAGGAGACACCTCAACACCAAAATTGGGATTGGATGAAACCCAAGACTGCCGTTCTTCTCACATTGCGCATCCACACTGCTCAAATTAATTGTACCTCTTGGCCACCCAGCAATTCTGCATTTCATTGCGGTGACACAAATGCTTCGGGCTTTCTTTGTCCCTGCTGGTTTGGGGGAGAACAGTTTTTGGGACTTGTGGGAACAACCACACCATTCCTTCCTTGAGGGCTCCAAGCGACCACTTAGCTATCTGCTTGATGGGTTTTGTGGGCCTTGATGGGGTGGAAATGTTTTTTATTTCCCATAAATAGCTGATGGCACAATAATTATCACATTAGGGGTTTAATTGGTTGGACTATGGATGTTGGAGGAAGTATCTTCTATCTAAGGTCTCCTTTACGGCCACCCAGGAGAAATTTGTGTGTGTGTGTTTGTGTCTGCATTCCCTTTACAAGGTTTCATGAATTCTTTCCAACAAACAAGAACAGCTTTAACTTAGCACAAAGCAAAAGGGAATTGAAGCAAAATTCTAACAGCAATTGGGTGATGGCCTCTTGGCTTTTTTAACAGAATAACCAAGTTGGAAGGGACCTTGGAGGTCTTCTAATCCAATCCCCTACTCAAGCAGGAAGCAATATACTATTTATTGGAATAAAAGAATTGGTAAGGGACCTTGGAGGTCTTCTAGTCCAGTGATTTTCAACCTTTTTTGAGCTGCGGCACATTTTTTACATATACAAAATAATGGGGCACCTTGAGCAGAGGGGGAGTGGGGGGGCTAAAAAAAGTTTGGACCAAAAAAAATATCTCTCTCTCTCTCTTCCTCCCTTTCGCTCTATTTCTCTCCCTCTTTCTCTCTCTTCCTTCCTCTCTTTTTTGCTCTCTTTCTATCCCTCCTTCCCTGCCTCTCTTTCTCTCTCTCTCGCTTTCTTTCTCTTTCTTTCTCTCTCTTGCTTTCTTTCTCTCTCGCGCTTTCTTTCTCTTTCTTTCTCTCTCGTGCTTTCTTTCTCTTTCTTTCTCTCTCTCACTTTCTTTCTCTCTCTCTCTTTCTCTTTCTTGCTGAGCTTCACGGCACACCTGACCATATCTCGCGGCAAACTAGTGTGCCCTGGCACATTGGTTGAAAAACACTGTTCTAGTCCAATCCCCTGCTCAAGCAGAAAACAATATCTGGGGTGGTTGCCAGTCAAGTACTGCCGAGTCCATCTCTATTCCCTTCTTTGAAATGTGATCTCCTAAGTTGTCTATTGAGGTTTTGTGGAATTCACAGTTGGATAGCTTAGCATAGAGTTTGGCTGTTAGCAATTTCTTCAAAACTTGTTGTACCAGTTTTCTGTGTTCTTCAATGGATTCACTGCATATGGGGATGTCATCTAAATAAACAAGCACCCCCTTGTAAAGGTGGGGGTGCAACACCTCATTAATGTGTTGTGGGGTTTCCCTGCAGCCCGAAAGGAAACTCCGTAAGGAGCAGTTAAAAGCAGTCTTCCACTCATCTCCCTCCTTTATTCTTATGTGATAATAAGTGTTGAATCCTATGTAAATAGTTGGTTCCATGAAAAAACGCTGTCAGTGATGAAAGCAGGAAGTCGCGCCTGATTGGTTCAGACGCTGACTGCTCTCGTTTGGCGGGAGCCGCAAATGTATAAAAGAGCGGCTTTTCTCCAGGTAAGCCAGACGCGTTCCCGCTGCTTGTCACTTCTCCTTTTAAGAGCTGAATAAAGGAACCGTCTTTACTAGCCTTGTCTCCGGACTCTTCACTGGCGACGACGGACGGAAGAACCACGCGTGCAAGATGAACAACCTTCAAATCGGCCGGGCTCCTGAGTTCTTCAATAAGCCTCTCTCTTCAGATAGCTGACAAAGTCACTTACCTCCCCCCCCCCCATATTTCTTTGGACTTTGCTTGCTCAAAACGATGGCTTTGGCCTACAGTACCATTTAATGCAATAAGAGAGTTGGAAGGGACCTTGGAGGTCTTCTAGTCCAACCCCCTGCTCGAGTAGGAAAGCGTGTACCATTTCAGATAAATAGTTGTCTGACCTTTGTCTGAAAAGATATAGGACAGTGATGGTGAACCTTTTTTTCCTCGGGTGCTGAAAGAGTGTGTGTACGTGTTATTGCACATGTGAGAGTGCCCACACCCATAATTCAATGCCTGGGGAGGGCAAAAACAGCTTCCTACACCTGCCAGAGGACCTCTGGAAGCCAGAAACACCCTGTTTCCCAATTTTTGGTGGGCCCAGTAGGCTCGTGTTTTCCCCTTCCCTGGCTCCAAAGGCTTCTCTAGACTCAGGGGAGGGTAAAAACGCCCTCCTCCATCTCCCCAGAAGCTCTCTGGAAGCCAAAAATGTCCTCCCAGAGCCTCTGTGTGAGCCAAAAATCAGCTGGCCAGCACACACATGCACGTTGGAGCTGAGCTAGGGCAACGGCTTGCATGCCAGCAGATATGTCTCTGCATGCCACCTGTGGCCCCCGTGCCATAGGTTTGCCATCACTGGTATAGGATTTCATTTCATTTCATTTTATTGGATTTGTATGCCACCCCTCTCCGTAGACTCAGGGCGGCTAACAACAGTAGTAAAAACAACATGTTACAATCCAATAGTAAAGAAGCTAAAAACCCTTATTTTAAAAACCAATCATATATACGAACATACCATACATAAATTGTGGAAGCCTAGGGGAAAAGAATATCTTAGTTCCCCCATGCCTGATGACAGAGGTGGGTTTTAAGAAGCTTGAGAAAGGCAAGAAGGGTGGGGGCTATTCTAATCTCTGGGGGGGAGTTGGTTCCAGAGGGCCGGGGCCGCCACAGAGAAGGCTCTTCCCCTGGGTCCCGCCAAATGACATTGTTTTGTTGACGGGACCCGGAGAAGGCCAACTCTGTGGGACCTAATTGGTCGCTGGGATTCGTGCGGAAGAAGGCGGTCCCGGAGATAAACTGGCCCGGTGCATGAAGGGCTTTATAGGTCATAACTAACACTTTGAATTGTGACCAGAAACTGATTGGCAACCAATGTAGACTGCGGAGTGTTGGTGTGACATGGGCATATTTAGGGAAGCCCATGATTGCTCTCGCAGCTGCATTCTGCACGATCTGAAGTTTCCGAAAACTTTTCAAAGGTAGCCCCATGTAGAGAGCGTTACAGTAGTCGAACCTCGAGGTGATGAGGGCATGAGTGACTGTGAGCAATGACTCCCGATCCAAATAGGGCCGCAACTGGTGCACCAGGCGAACCTGGGCAAACGCCCCCCTCTTGGATCTCTTGCTTGAGAAGAGAGTTGGCCTAAAAGGCTTCCAAGTTCTTTCCAACTCTGCTATTCTGTTATTCAGTTCTCCCGTTCCTTCTCCGTGGCCTTGCCCACATTGGACCCATCCGCCTCTTGCCTCTGTAGGGCATTATTTACTCTCAGCCCACATCTCCTTCCTTCCAGCGCTTGACCATCTCCTCATTTCCGTTGCTTATTTAGAACGCCCAGGATTCTGGCCACAATTGAGGTGTCACCCCAACAGTAAACATAGACAGCAGGTTAATCCTGGAAGCGGAGCCGAGAGCTCGGGGAAAAGTTAGGCTCAAGCCTGCCAGATGTGGAGTTTTGAGGTTGCTATCCTCAAAGGGTCAACCAGTTGAAGGCTGACCACGTTCTTACCAAGAAATCTCTCTTCCCCTGGGTCGAAAATAAGAGGAACCAGAGTGTTGACTCGAGTCTGTTTGCGGCCTGAGGTGCACCCTGCAATTGTGGCTGAGCTCCACTGAAAGAGAGAAAAAGCAAGGGCAGAAATTACAGGGTGTTCTGGACTGAAAAGGAAAAAAAAGTGTTTGGCAGCTCCTAACAAAGTCCTGTGGCCAGGCTCCTCCAAAACACGGGAGGCTAAATTTGCAAAACCTTGGGGAAGGGCATTTTCAGGGGAGGGGACAAAATCTATCTGTCCACTTATCCACCCACCCACCCATTCATCCATCCATCCAGTCATCTATTTATCCATCCACCTACCTATCATCTAAATAAAATTTATGTAGAATTGTATGAGTATCTCTTGCTCCATCTATCTTTCCATTTGTCCATCTATCCACCCTTTCTTTCTTTCTTTCTTTCTATCTCCATCCATCCATCCAACCAACCAACCAACCAACCAACCAACCAACCAACCAACCAACCAACCATCCATCATCATCTCTCTCTCTCTCTCCATACATACATACATACATACAATACATAGCATAGCATAGCTAGGTAGCTATCATATCTAGCTAGCTATCTTTCCACTCACCTATCATATCTATGCATCTATCCATCTATACAAACACACACACACACACACACACATACATACATACATCTGTGGTACCCATCTATCTATCTACTGATCTATCAACCCTGTCTGTCTGTCTGTCTGTCTGTCTGTCTGTCTGTCTGTCTCTCTCTCTCTCTCTCTCTCTATCTATCATCTATCTATCTATCTGCGGAGAGGGGCGGCATACAAATCTAAATAATAAAATAAATAAATCTATCTATCTATCTACATACATACATACATACATACATACATACACACACACACACATACATACATAGCTAGTTAGCTATCATATCTATATCTAGCCATCTACCTTTCCTTTCACCTATCATATCTATGCATCTATCCATCTACAGAGAGAGAGAAAGAGAGAGAGAGAGAGAGAGAGAGAAAATACATACATACATCTACAATATCCATCTACCCATCCACGACCTCCCATCCACCCATCTACACAAACTTTCTGTCTGTCTGTCTGTCTGTCTGTCTCTATCTATCTATCTATCTATCTATCTATCTATCTATCTATCTATCATCTACCTATACATCCCTTCATCCATCCAGGGGTTGGCTACTGCCCGGACCGGTGGGAACGCAGTGGGGTAGCGAAAATGGAGGTCCACCCTAACGGACCCAAATTGCACTGAAAGACGTTGAAAGAAAATGTAGGGCGTCCTGCATAAACCACAGCCACAGTGTGGTAGTGAAAATTTTGGTAGCCCTTCACTGCATCCATCCATCTATCATCCTCAACTTACGACCGGATTAAGCATAGTCTGAAAATAACAACAGGTCTTTCAGAATTGTGCAAAAGAGCGCAAAGCCCAACACAACCTCTCCCAGGCTTCCTTGTAAGCCAGATACTTTAAAGAGTTGACCCCTTTAAAACAGCTCCATCTCGAATGGGCCTTCTTAAAACAGCCACTTCGCTTTTCCAATTTGCTCATTTAAAAAATAAAAAACCCACCTTCAAAAGAAAGGCTTGCTTGTTCTTCTCTGATCTTTTTCTGAATCATTTTTCAACGCACGAAAAGCTTTCACGATTTCACCTGCCGTTCAGCACGTAACAATGTTGGCTTTGTCTGAGTCGCGGCCTGCATTCGTCTAACCTCTGTTTTATAAGCCCATCCCATTTCATTTCGGCACGGATCTGTGGGGCTTTTAAAGAAAACGCTCAACAATTCACATGGTTTTATTAAATAGGGTTTTTAAAAAAAAATATATTGAAAGAGACATGCTTGTATACATTGTTTGTAGTCCCCTGCACAAATGTTTGTGTTCCTTTTTTTCCCTGCTCTGCAAAGCCAGAATTTTAATGGCATTGGGGAGCAATTAAGTCAGTTTGATTAAAGAGACCCCCACGAAGGAAATATTTAAAATACACTAAGGGTTGTAGATGTTGTTAACTAGGATCCCTCATGCCCTCATCACCTCGAGGCTCGACTACTGTAACGCTCTCTACATGGGGCTACCTTTGAAAAGTGTTCGGAAACTTCGGATCATGCAGAATGCAGCTGCGAGAGCAATCATGGGCTTCCCCAAATATGCCCATGTTACTCCAACACTCCACAGTCTGCATTGGTTGCCGATCAGTTTCCGGGCACAATTCAAAGTGTTGGTTATGACCTATAAAGCCCTTCATAGCACCGGACCAGGGTATCTACGAGACCGCCTTCTGCCGCACGAATCCCAGCGACCGGTGAGGTCCCACAGAGTGGGTCTCCTCCGGGTCTCGTCAACTAAACAATGTCGTCTGGCGGGACCCAGAGGAAGAGCCTTCTCTGTGGCGGCTCCGACCCTCTGGAATCAGCTCCCTCCAGAGATTAGAATTGCACCCACCTTCCTTGCCTTCTGTAAACTCCTTAAAATCCACCTCTGTCGTCAGGCGTGGGGGAACTGAAACATCTCCCCCTGCCTATGTAGTTTTTTTATGTATGTATGTTTTTTATATATTGGGATTTCTTGTTTTTTAGACTTTTTAAATGTATTATTGTTATTTTAGATTCTATTAGATTTGTTGTTATATATTGTTTTTATCATTGTTGTAAGCCGCCCCGAGTCTACGGAGAGGGGTGGCATACAAATCTAATAAATAATAATAATAATAATAATAATAATAATAATAATAATAATAATAATAATAATAAATAAATAAATAAAAAATGCTCAACAATTCACATGGTTTTATTAAATAATTGTTTTTTTAAATTTATTGAAAGAGGCATGCTTGTATACATTGTTTGTAGTCCCCTGCACAAATGTTTGTGTTCCTTTTTTTCCTGCTCTGCAAAGCCAGAATTTTAATGGCATTGGGGAGCAAGTAAGTCAGTTTGATTAAACAGACCCCACAAAGGAAATATTTGAAATACACTAAAGGTTGTAGATGTTGCTAACTAGGATCCAGAAACATTGCTGGGCTCTAAAGAAAGTAGTTTCAGGCACTCTGTCAAAATGAGTTAGGAGGTTGTAGCTTGTCTGCAACCTATTGCTCAAAAAAGAAATGGAAATAATTTAAAAAGTTAAGAAGCGGTGTAAATAAGGTCCAGGAGGGAAGTGTTTTTAATAGGAAGGTGAACACAAGAACAAGGGGACACAATCTGAAGTTAGTTGGGGGAAAGATCAAAAGCAACATGAGAAAATATTATTTTACTGAAAGAGTAGTAGATGCTTGGAACAAACTTCCAGCAGACGTGGTTGGTAAATCCACAGTCACTGAATTTAAACATGCCTGGGATAAACATATATCCATTGTAAGATAAAATACAGGAAATAGTATAAGGGCAGACTAGATGGACCATGAGGTCTTTTTCTGCCGTCAGTCTTCTATGTTTCTATGTTTCTAGATTGGACTAGAAGACCTCCAAGGTCCCTTCCAACTGTATTATTCCTGAATATAGAAGGAGAAGAGAAATAGAAGGACAGGAATGTATGTGTAGTTCCACTGGGGAGAATTTACTCTTTTCACAGCTTGCGTAGGGGGTTGGTTTAATAGAAGACCCCCAAGGTCCCTTTCAACTATATTCTTCTCTTCTTCCGTTAATGCAAAACTCAGATTTTGTATGGCTACCCATTAAGGCGTACTGTTGTCCCTGATTCATGGACTCGTGTCCCAAAATCTTCATAAATATGGGGCGCTGTCTGAGAATTCACTTTTGATTAACTATCTTTGATGACACCCATCCTGGCCCGTCATTGGCGCTTCTATAATTCATAGCACGTCAAGACTGTTGGATGAGTTGGATATGTATTTGGAGGAAGCCTCTTATCTTCCTGTCTTTTCTCCCTCTACCCCCCACCAAAAAAAATCCAGAAGCAGAGATATATTTTACAGGTGGTGATTAAATTCCAGCAGTGACATGTCAAGCATTTTGTGAATGTCGTCTGCATAATGAACTTATTTATCAACTGAGAAGGCAACAATATTTTCCAACACTTGGCACATAAATAATCTTCCATGTTTTGTGCATGGGTGTGCACGCCGGTGTGTGTTTTAATCCTGCCTATCGTATTTTTCAGAGTACAGTGATACCTCGTCTTACAAACGCCTCGTCATACAAACTTTTCGAGAAACAAACCCGGGGTTTAAGATTTTTTTTGCCTCTTCTTACAAACTATTTTCACCTTACCAACCCAAGCCGCCGCCACTGGGATGCCCCACCTCTAGACTTCCGTTGCCAGCGAAGCACCCATTTTTGCGCTGCTGGGATTCCCCTGAGGCTCCCCTCCATGGGAAACCCCACCTCCAGACTTCTGTGTTTTTGTGATGCTGTAGAGGAATCCCAGCAGTGCAAAAATGGGTGCTTCGCTGGCAACAGAAGTCCGGAGGTGGGGTTTCCCAGCGAGGGGAGCCTCAGTGAAATTGCACCATCGCAAAAACACAGAGGTCTGGAGGTGGGGTTTCGAGGACTTTGGTGTTTTTGCGATGCTGCGATTTCACTGATGCTCCCTTCGCTGGGAAACCCCACCTCCAGACTTCCGTTGCCAGCGAAGCACTCATTTTTGCGATGCTGGTATTCCCCTGCTGGGATTTCCCTGCAGCATCACAAAAACACAGAAGTCCGGAGGTGGGGTTTCCCATGGATGGGAGGCTCAGGAGAATCCCAGCAGCGCAAAAAACAGGCACTTCGGCTAGCAAAAGGGGTGAATTTTGGGCTTGCACGCATTAATCGCTTTTCCATTGATTCCTATGGGAAACATTGTTTCGTGTTACAAACTTTTCACCTTAAGAACCTCATCCCGGAACCAATTAAATTTGTAAGACAAGGTATCACTGTATAAGATGCACCTTTTTCCTCTCTAAAAGAGGCTGAAAATTTGGGTACGACTTATACTCTGAATGTAGCTTTTTAAAGCTTTTTTTTCCCAGCCCTAACAAG
>NW_027248484.1:1295000-1367500 GCF_031021105.1 Erythrolamprus reginae | reverse complement strand
GAGGGCTCTTCTGGTCAAGTATCTCTGGACATTTTCTAAACTGTTTATGCACAAAAACATTTTTTTTAGTCTGATTTCAAGCCAAGGGTGTCCCAAATAGTCATCGTTCGGTGGGACAAAAACTTCTAAGAAGTAATCCTGGCTTGTAGATGTGAATGTGAATGTCCGTGGGAAAACCGGACTGTGATTGCGTATTTCTGGAGGCAGCGCAACCACACAACAACCCAAGGCTTTGCATGGATTCATGTTGGAGATTCAGAGTTCTCCTGAAACTCCAAAACATGTTAGGTTTTGGTTAAACATTCATCTTTAGAGCTTAACGTGTTGGCAAACCTCGCTCCTTGGGTCAATGATGGTGGTTGGGTATGTTGTGCAATTTCAGGAAATGAGTTAACTCGGTTATGGAGGGCAGTGGAGTCTGGGCTTTTGTGGGCAGCTGACTCAGTGAAGAGGAAGTCTCTTACGACATTTTCCTTAAGATTTCCCAAAGTGGAAGGGTTAAGCTTTTGCAGAAATGATCTCTATGAAGCTAATTCCAACGCAGATGTTTCTCCCTGGATATATTTCTTCATGCCTCCATTGCACAGCTGTCTGTAAAGCAGCGAGGAAGCTGTTCTTTTCATCAATTAGCAGAGAAACATGCGAAGAAATGTTCATAAAAGTCTCCAGAAATCCAACAAGGTTGTGACTCAATGGTTACACAATAGTAATAGTAGTAGCAGTAGTAGTAGCAGCAGCAGTAGTAGTAATAATAATAATAATAATAATAATAATAATAATACAATAACAGAGTTGGAAGGGAACTTGGAGGTCTTCTAGTCCAATCCCTTGCTTAGGCAGGAAACCCTACACTGGAAGTTTTTAAGCAGATGTTAAATAACATGGAAACATAGAAGATTGACAGAAGAAAAAGACCTCCTGCTCCATCTAGAACATATCAATGAAAGAACAGAAGAAGAGATATAGGAATAGAAGAAAAGTGTAGGAGATATAGGAGAGCAATAGGACAGGGGACGGAAGGCACTCTAGTGCACTTGTACTCGCCCCTTACTGACCTCTTAGGAATCTGGATAGGTCAACCGTAGATAATCTAAGGGTAAAGTGTTGGGGGTTTGGGGATGACACTATGGAGTCCGGTAATGAGTTCCACGCTTCGACAACTCGGTTACTGAAGTCATATTTTTTACAGTCAAGTTTGGAGCGGTTAATATTAAGTTTAAATCTGTTGTGTGCTCTTGTGTTGTTGTGGTTGAAGCTGAAGTAGTCGCCAACAGGCAGGACGTTGCAGCATATGATCTAGTCTGCCCTTCTACTATTTCCTGTATTTTATCTTAGGATGGATAGATGTTTATCCCAGGCATGCTTAAATCCAGTTCCTGTGGATTTACTAACCACGTCTGCTGGAAGTTTGTTCCAAGCATCTGCTACTCTTTCAGTCAAATAATATTTTCTCGTGTTGCTTCTGATCTTTTCCCCAACTGACCTCAGATTGTGCCTCCTTGTTTTTGGGTTCACTTTCTTATTAAAAACACTTCCCTCCTGAACCTCATTTAACCCTTTCACATATTTCAATGTTTCGATCATGCCGCCCCCCCTTTAGTTATTGTGCTCTACTACAGCCTGTCCCTTCACGTAAAGCCTACCAATCAATGCACGGAGTTTATATCGCTGCGAACATAAATGGCCTCTTTCATAAAACAAAAGATTGTACAACAAATTTTGCGATGGCGGAACAGTGGTATGCCTCGGAGCTGATTTTAAATAATGTTTAATAATATCCGACGAGATTGATGCTGCTTACTTGGGTTATCCTTGAGGCTGTGTGTCTCTCTGCTTCCAGGAAAAAGTTACACACCCTCCACCTTGTGACTTTAAAATATTTTGCTTTGCTCTCTCTCTCTCTCTCTCTCTCTCTCTCTCTTTCTCTCTCTTTCTCTTTTTCTGGTTTGTTTGTTTTTCAAACACAATCCTGGCCCTCTACTGCTTTCAAAACCAACGTGCATGGCTTTCTAAAAAGCCTGCACACTTTAAAATCACGTGTTTTCTCCCCATTTCCCCACTGTGCAAGCAATTTCCCTGAATGCTTTCCTTGTTGTGTGCTGTTTTCCTAGCGGAGAAATTTTATACAACAAAGCAGCCCTCGGAGTGGTAATTGTTCAGAAAATCAGAGTGAAATTCTGCGGGAGCGAGAACCGAAAGAAAATTCCGATGTGGGTTGCATGTTGGATGGGCACGGTTGAATTTAGCCAGCATGTATTGAAAAAATAAATTAAATATCTCTCTCTCTTTCTCTCTCTCTCTCTCTCTCTCTCTCTTTCTCTCTCTCTCTCTCTTTCTTTCTCTCTCTCTTTCTCTCTCTCTTTCTTTCTCTCTCTTTCTCTCTTTCTCTCTTTCTTTTTCTCTCTCTCTCTCTTTCTCTCTCTTTTTCTCTCTCTCTCTTTCTCTCTCTCTTTCTTTCTCTCTGTCTCTCTTTCTTTATCTGTTTCTCTCTGTTTCTCTCTCTCTCTTTCTCTCTCTCTTTCTCTCTTTCTCTCTCTTTTTCTTTCTCTCTCTCTTTCTCTCTCTTTTTCTTTCTCTCTCTCTCTCTCTTTCTCTCTCTCTCTCTTTTTCTTTCTCTCTCTCTCTTTCTCTCTCTCTCTCTCTTTCTTTCTCTGTTTCTCTCTCTCTCTCTTTCTCATCCTTTGTAGGCAAACGAGAGAGCAGGAAACACCTCCCGACTTTTTTTATTTTTCCGACTACGAGAGACACAATGCTGAGATTGCAGCTTTTCACCTGGACAGGTAAAACCTCCTCTCCTCCCCCTCCTCCATCATAAGAGATCACACAGACGTCCACAGTGAAGCAGAATTGATGATGATTTCTGATATACCTTTCAAAGGTGGACAGTTCCACAAAGTGAACATTAACCCTGAAAAGATCTACCCTTGGCAAACAGTCCCCTAGAAATTGTCTGTCTGTAGCGCTAAAAAGATTTATTTATTCGCTTTTTATGCCGCCCTTCTCCTTAGACTCAGGGCGACTTACGACATGTTAGCAATAGCACTTTTTAACAGAGACAGCATCATATTGACCCCACAATACGGGTCCTAAAAAGATGACCTTTTCACAAAGTCTTCAGGAGAGGTTCCCACCAAACCATTCCGCAAGTTCAAAAAGGCCCTGTGTGTTCAAATCACAAAAAGCATCCCAAGAGGCAAAAGGAACAAGCCAGGTTTTAATCCTGGCTAATCCAACCCCTTCCTTTTTGGCATTTTGCTTTTGGCATGTAATTATGAGGTTTAACCGACTCACCCATTATGATATTTATAGCCCAGCCTGCCAGAAGATTTTGTTTTGGGGATTTTGACCAGATTCAAACCAACCAGAATATCTCCGAGTCCGCCTTCTGCCGCACGGAATCCCAGCGACCAGTTAGGTCCCACAGAGTTGGCCTTCTCCGGGTCCCGTCGACTAAACAATGTTGGCTGGCGGGACCCAGGGGAAGAGCCTTCTCTGTGGTGGCCCTGACTCTCTGGAACCAACTCCCCCCGGAGATTAGGAATGCCCCCACCCTCCTTGCCTTTCGCAAACTCCTTAAAACCCACCTCTGCCCCTGGGCCATTCCGTTTATTTATTTATTTATTTTATTAATTTATCAGATTTGTATGCCGCCCCTCTCCCTAGACTCGGTGCGGCTAACAACAATAATAAGACAATATAAACAAATCTAATATTTAAGTTAATTTAAAAACCCCAATCTAAGAAACCAATCATACATACAGACATACCATGCATAAAATTTATAAGCCTAGAGGGAAGGGAAAGTCTCAATTCCCCCATGCCTGACAACAGAGGTGGGTTTTAAGGAGCTTACGAAAGGCAAGGAGGGTGGGGGCAACTCTAATATCTGGGGGGAGTTGGTTCCAAAGGGTCGGGGCCGCCACAGAGAAGGCTCTTCCCCTGGGTCCCGCCAAACGACATTGTTTAGCTGACGGGACCCGGAGAAGGCCAACTCTGTGGGACCTAACATGCATGGTATGTTTGGGATGTATGATTGTTTTTATATTAAGGGTTTTTAAACTGCTTGTTTATAATTGGATTTGTACTGTGTTTTATTGTTGTGAGCCGCTCCGAGTCTTCAGAGAGGAGCGGCATACAAATCTAATAAATAATGATAATAATAATAATAATAATAATAATAATAATAATAAGAAGAAGAAGAAGAAGAAGAAGAAGAAGAAGAAGTAATAAATAATAATAATAACTCATCTTCTTTTCCAGAATCCTGAATTTCCGTCGTGTCCCACCAGTTGCAGGCAGACTGGTTAATATGACCAGAGAAATAAGGGATGTTACTCGTGACAAAAAACTATGGAGGACATTTTTCATCTCACCAGGTATGGGAAACATAGAAACATAGAAGACTGATGGCAGAAAAAGACCTCATGGTCCATCCAGTCTGCCCTTATACTATTTCCTGTATTTCATCTTACAATGGATCTATGTTTATCCCAGGCATGTTTACATTCAGTTACTGTGGATTTGCCAACCACGTCTGCTGGAAGTTTATTCCAAGCATCTACTACTCTTTCAGTGAAATAATATTTCCTCATGCTGCTTTTGATCGTTCCCCCAACTAACTTCAGATTGTGTCCCCTTGTTCTTGTGTTCACTTTCCTATTAAAAACCCTTCCCTCCTGGAAGACTTTGTTAACTTCCTGGGCCTCAAAAGAGGTTCCAGGTGACAGTTCCATAAAATGAAGACCATGAATTATGACACCAGTAATAGGTTCCTTACAGGTACGGTCAGGTACGCAGAACCGGTAGAAAATATTTGGTCAGATATGCAGAACTGGTAGAGAAATTTTTCTCTTTTTTTTCTTTTTTTCCCTTCTGGGCTCTGGGTATGTTTTTCCTATGGCAGGAAATGAGGTTGAATGTGTATAATTTTAGAAGAGCTGTGCGTGAGTGTGTACATACACATACGGTTGATATAGTAGATAATGTATATTTTTGTGTGTTTGTGTGTAATTTGTAGGTGTCATATGGAGGGAAGAGAGGGAGATGATGGGGAAGAAAGGGGGAGGGAGGATGGATGGAAAGAAAGGGAAGGAGGGAAGAGAGAAAAATGATTGGAAAGGAAAGGAGGAAGCAGGGAGGAAGGGAGGGATGGAGGAAGGAAGGGATGGAGGAGGAAGGATGGAAAGAAGGAGGGAGGGAAGGAAGGAAGGGAGAGAGGGAGGGAAGATGAAAAGAAGGAAAGAGGGGAGGGAAGAGAGGAAGATGACGATGCAGAGGAAGAGAGGGATGGAGGAAGGAAGGATGAAAAGAAGAAAGGAGGGAAGGAAGAAAGGAAGGAAGGAACGGAGAGAGGGAAGGAAGGAAGGAACGGAGAGAGGGAGGGAAGGAAGGAACGGAGAGAGGGAAGGAAGGAAGGAACGGAGAGAGGTAAGGAAGGACCAGAGAAAGGGAGGGAAGGAAGGAAGGAACAGAGAGAGGGAGGGAGGGAGGAGAGGAAGACGATGGAGAAGAAAAAGGAGGCAGGGAGAAAAAGATGAAGGAAGGAGGGAAGGAAAGAAGGAAGGAAAACATTACGTACAAACTACAACGAATGGAAATAGCTCAGTCATTTCTTTAAACGCATTTCTACTTTCCGCTAGATCTCCGCTCTTCTTAGAGAATGGCGTGAAGGAATGATTTGCTAGCACTCAGGTGGGAGAGAACCTTTAATAGCCCCGGCTGTAATTTTTGAAATAATCATTTGCCAAAATCAATGCGAGTCCTGGGGACTTTTGTTCCCCTTGACCAATCACAGAGGTTTATGGATTTCCATCCCCCTAATTCCCGCCCCCTTCTGGGAAATTGTCAATAGCAGCTTTGCTTCACTTACTTGAAAGGAGAAAGAGAGATTACAATCTTTTCAGGGTTTTTTTTTTTTCCAGAATGTGTGCAGGATTATTTACATCCCCCAAGTTCTTCTGACGTCGGGAAAGAAAGAATAGTGAGAAAACTGTTTACATTTATCGCAAAGAGAGATAAGGGATTGTTTCCAATGCGATGGGAACTCACGTCAGACAAACAGCTCTCAACTTACGACCAACGCAATCGGGACCGAGGTTTAATCTTGCTAAGAGATTGTGAAGAGAGGGGTGTTCAATTTTATGGGGGTTTTTTGGGGGGGGCATAGACACAATGCTGTGGCACAGATGATCCACTGGAACTTGGGCCGGAACTACCATTTCCCAGTGGCAAAGAACTGGTGGGATCATAAGCCCGAAAAAGTGGTCGAAAATGAGCAAGCAAAACTACTGTGGGACTTCCGACTTCAGACTGACCGAATTCTGAAGCATAACACACCAGACATTGTGATCGTGGAGAAAAAGAAAGTATGGATCATCGACATCGCAATCCCAGGAGACAGCAGAATTGAGGAGAAGCAGCTAGATAAATTAGTGAAATACGAAGATCTAAAAATCGAGCTGCAACGACTCTGGCATAAGCCAGTGAAAGTGGTCCCAGTGGTCCTTGGCACGCTGGGCGCAATGTCAAAGGATCTCAGCGGACATTTGAAAACCATCGGAATTGACAAAATCTCCATCTGTCAATTGCAAAAGGCCGCTTTATTGGGATCAGCAAACATAATTTGCTGCTACATCACACAGTCCTAGGTGCTTGGGAAGCGCCCGACTGGTGATGAAATACGAAATCCAGCATAGTGATCTCGTTTGTTGTGTTGTACTGACATAATAATAATAATAATAATAATAATAATAATAATAATAATAATAATAATTTATCAGATTTGTATGCCGCCCCTCTCTGAGCACTTGGAGCGACTCACAACAAAATACAATATCACAAATCCAATATATTAAAAAAGCACATAAAACCCCCATTATTAAAACCATACAACTCAGCCATACCATACACAAATGTACCATAGCCTGGGGGTAACTCAGTTACCCCATGCCTGGCAACATATGTAGGTTTTGAGTAGCTTACAAAAGGTGAGGATGGTGGGGGCGGTTCTAATCTCCGGGGGGAGTTGGTTCCAGAGGGCTGGGGCCACCACAGAGAAGGCTCTTCCCCTGGGTCCTGCCAGACGACATTGTTTAGTCGACGGGACCCGGAGAAGGTCAATTCTATGGGACCTTATCGGTCACTGGGATTCGTGCAGCAGAAGGCGGTCTTGGAGATATTCTGGTCCGATGCCATGAAGGGCTTTAAAGGTCATAACCAACACTTTGAATTGTGACCGGAAATTGATCGGCAACCAATGCAGACTGCGGAGTGTTGGTGTGACATGGGCATATTTGGGAAAGCTCATGATTGCTCTCGCAGCTGCATTCTGCACAATCTGAAGTTTCCAAACAATTTGCACTGAAAGATGTTGAAACAAAATGCACAGCGTGGTAGTAAAAGGTCGATTCTGTGGGACCTTATCGGTCGCTGGGATTCGTGCGGCAGAAGACGGTCCCGAAGAAGCACGCAATGTAATCGAAGCTGCCACATGGAGTGCGCCGGTGGCGACAGTAGTAGCAATCCACCCCTGGAATGGAGCCATCTTTAGCAATGAAGAAAAGCCAACAACGCAGGAGCTTAAATAATGGCAGTTGGTTCGCAACTCGCCCTCATTCACAGATTCCTCGCTGCTGGCAGGGTTTTCGCGCCATCCGGTGCCACCTTGAACGCGGAGTCAGCTCACACTCGTTTGTCTGAGTCAGCAACTGTGGAAGAAGCTGATTTTGAGAAAAAGGAAGGGGAAAAAATCCAACAATCGACTTAGGCCTGTCAGCCAGTTTTCAAGCAAGTCACAAAATCATCCTTTCCAGCCCTGGGGGAAAAAATGACCTTAACAATATGACCATTGGAAGATCGTGATTTTTTTTTTAAATAATCAGATGAGAAACCCTTATTTAAATAGACCCCCAAAAAAGAAACAGCTCCCACTAATTTAATAGTCACAATGGAATCATCAGAGATGAATAGGCTAACGATGCAAATAAAAGAGAAGGAAGAAACAGGTTTCTACAAGACCTGGGAGAAACTACACAATTGGTTGGACAAGGAAAATAAAACAAAACAAGATAAGTAGTTTAGAGGTCATCTAAATGAGAATGTGCAGACAATGGTAATATATAATTGATAATTAACATTGTTTTGGGGATATATTACTACCACAATTATTATTACTAGGATGAACGAGACTTGTTAAATTTTTGGAATACAAAAAGAAAATGATATGTATATCTTTATAAGTTAGACAATGAGTATTGGTGTATGAAAGGAAGATATAATAGAACTGTGATGTATTTTACTTTCTGGTTTAAGTATGCAGAGTTGTAAGATGCTGTAGTTATACATACATACATACATACATACATACATACATACATACATACATAAATGTATATGTATATGTGTGTGTGTGTGTGTGTGTATAGATAGATAGATTGTTCTGAGTTCGGGTTTTATCCGGTGTAGTATTTTGAGTGTCTATGCGACGTTTCGGTGAAATCACATTCACCATCATCAAGCTGAAGTTGTTAGCTTTGTGCTGCCGTAGTTCTAAGCTTTCTAGACCCAGGATTGTTAGTCTATTTTCGTAGGATATTCTGTTTCGAGTGGAGGAGTGAAGGGCTCTTCTGGTGAAATATCTTTGGACATTTTCAAGGGTGTTGATATCTGAGATGTGGTATGGGTTCCAGACAGACCAGCAGTAGTCTAGGATGGGTCTGGCAAAAGTTTTGTAGGCTCTGGTGAGTAGTGTGAAATTGCCTGAGCAGAAGCTGCGTAGGATCAGGTTAACAACTCTAGAAGCTTTTTTGGCGATATTGTTGCAGTTAGCTCTGATTATGTTCCCTCGTTGGGTCATGAAGCATTTATTTATTCATTCATTCATTCATTCATTCATTTATTTATTAGATTTGTATGCCGCCCCTCTCCGTAGACTCGCATCCACAAAACCCAACCAAGCTCAGAGACCACCAAAGATCCCCATCGTTCAACCTTGAGCCACAAATATTCTCTTCCACCCATCTCGGTTGTCCATCACGTTTCCCCTTCTTTCCGCAGCCAACAACATCTGCTTCTACGGAGAGTGCTCCTACTATTGTTCGACCGAGCATGCGCTTTGCGGCAAACCGGACCAGATTGAAGGCTCCATGGCGGCCTTCTTGCCCGACTTGTCTTTAGCCAAACGGAAAACCTGGAGGAACCCCTGGCGACGTTCCTACCATAAACGCAAGAAAGCCGAGTAAGTGTTACGGGGAAGAGCCAGCCCGCTGCTTCGGCTGCAAACCCCATGCGCCAAGCTGTCAGTTCTCCGTCATTGCCTGCCCAGGTTTTAATTCCACCGCCGCTGAGCAGAACGAAGGCATCAGGTTGCCAAATGCAGAAGAGACACAGTGTGAAGAACACACACACAGACAAAAGCAGAGGCTGGTCTGAGATATGTCGGTTTTATCTGCACAGCCCAGGCATTCATTAAAACCCAGATGGTTTGCCTGCCGGGTTGGTTCTAAAATCTGAAACCAAACAATCTCCAGGCAGCTTGGATAAAACTTTACCACTTGTTAAACTAGAATACAACTTTATTTTGCACTTACATTGCAGGTTTGGGAGAAATAATACTTTCCCTGCCTTTCCCCTGGCATTAATTTATTCATAGAGAAAGGAGGGGAGGGGAGGAGAAGACACGACAAGACAATGAGGCTGGGGTAGGGTAGGGTAGTACTAATAGTAGTTGTTCTGTCAGAGCTCTCTGGTAGAATCCTCCCAAAAATTCACAGGTACAAATTTCAGACACACACACATTTGAAAATTCAAAACAATGTTCTTTATAATGAAAATTCACTTAAACCAAGCCCTCTTTTGGTATAGCAAAGAGCACTCGTCTCCAAACAAACTGGTAATTTGTACAAGTCCCTTATCAGTTCTGTGATACTTAGCTTGCAGCTGGGAGGCAATTCACAGTCCTTCTTCTTTCACAAAGTGAAACACACTTTGCTCTGGTTTAGTTTCAAAGCGGGGGAAAATCAGCACACAAAAGGTCAAAGTCAGTAAAGCAGTCACAAAACACAACGATCAGATAATCCTCCACAATGGCCAAACCCACAGGCTGCTCTTTATAGCAGCCTCACTAATGACCACAGCCCCACCCAACCACAGGTGGCCTCATTTTCTTTGATAATAATCTCTCAGTTGTTGCTGCCTATGCATCGCTCTCGGCATGCGTGGCTGTATCATTAACTCTTGTTCGGAATCCAAGGAGGAGCTAGAGAATTGATCTCCTTCTGAGCTGTCTGCCACACTCTCCTCCTCCCTGTCACTCATGTCTTCTTGGTCAGAGGAGCCTTCATCAGCAGATTCCACCGAGGGCAAAACAGGCCTGCAGCATGTGGATGTCTCCCCCACATCCACAGTCCTTGGGGCAGGAGCTGGGCCAGAGCTAACCACAACAAGTAGTAGTAGTAGAAGGAGGAGGAGGAGGAGGAGGAGGAGGAGGAGGAGTAAAGGGAAATAGAGAGAACTGTTGGTGGCTAAACTTCCCAATCTGTATTTTTTTTTCTTCTCATCTAGGTGGGAAGTTGACCCAGAATATTGCGAAGAGGTTAAGCAAACGCCACCTTACGACCGGGGAACCAGGATCTTAGATATAATGGACATGACCATATTTGATTTTCTGATGGGTATGTTTGTCGCCTTCTGAAATGGGGTAGTGCTCTTATAATATGGGCAATTCTAATAGCAATATTCTGAATTCTATTCTATTCTACTCTACTCTATTATTATTCTATTCTATTCTGTTCTATTCGGCATTCTCTTCTCTTCTGAATTCAATTCTATTCCATTCTACTCTACTCTATTATTATTATTATTATTATTATTATTATTATTATTATTATTATTATTCTATTCTGTTCTAGTCTATTCTGCATTCTCTTCTCTTCTGAATTCAATTCAATCCTACCCTACCCTATTCTATTCCATTGTTAGAATGTGTATAATTTTGCTGCCAGTTGTTGTTTTGGCTTATTTCGCAGTAGCGCCACATTAGTGACTTTCTAAGGCGATGCAAATAGAAGAATGTCCAAGTTGGAAGGGACCTTGGAGGTCTTCTAGTCCAACCCCTGCTGTAAGAAGGAGACCTTATGCCATTTGAGGCCAACAGTTGTCCAATCTCTTCTGTTGGAGGATCCACAACTTCTGAAGGCTTCCCTTGACCAATTCTTCTGTCAGGAAAATTCCTCTTAGTTCTAGGTTGGGTTTGATCATGGGATGTAGGATCGCAAGGCAGCCCTGTTTCACCCTGAAAGGCATCGGAGAGCCAGAATGGTGCTTGATATCCTGCTCCAGCAGGGGGGTAGACTAGAAGACCTCCAGGGTCCCTTTCAAACCTATTATTCTATGTTCTGTATTATAACACCGGGGAACATCAATTACATTGTTTTAAATCTGTGACTTGTTTTCAACTAACTTTTGGCCAATGGATCCAAAAATAACCACAGTTTCTGTCTATCACGTCAACCTTTTAAGCTACCCTCAAAAGTCATACAAATTGTGCGTATAAAGGAAAGTCAAAACATACCAAATGTACCGTTTACAAAGAATAATTTTATTCATACAAAGGCTATAATAGTTACTGCAAGTTAAATTGTGTTCATACAAATAGTTGGGGTTTTTTAATTGAACGGTAATTATACATATTAAAGTAAAAAAATTTGCTTATAACTTTTTCTGGAGTGTTTAATTTATTTATTTATTTATTTAGTTAGTCAGTCAGTCAGTCCAATACATAATACACATTGAAGAGAATAGATATTTAGTAATATAACTAAAGAAACGAATAGAAGAAAAGATATAAAAGTATAGGTGAACAAATTTGAAAGGAAGAAAAGATAAATGAGATAAGGAGAGACAATTGGACAGGGGACGGAAGGCACTCTGGTGCACTTCACGCCCCTTACTGACCTCTTAGGAACCTGGATAGGTCAATCGTGGATAGTCTAAGGGAAAAATGTTGGGGGTTAGGGGTTGACACTACTGAGTCAGGTAATGAGTTCCACGCTTCGACAACTCGGTTGCTGAAGTCATATTTTTTACAGTCAAGTTCGGAGCGGTTAATATTAAGTTTGAATCTGTTGCGTGCTTTTGTGTTGTTGCGATTGAAGCTGAAGTAGTCAATGACAGGTAGAACATTGCAGCATATGATCTTGTGGGCAATACTTAGATCGTGTTTTAGGCCTCGTAGTTCTAAGCTGTCAAGACCAAGGATTGATAGTCTGCTTTCGTAGGGCATTCTGTTTCGAGTGGAGGAGTGAAGGGCTTTTCTGGTGAAGTATTTTTGGACATTCTCGCTTGATGCTCCAACAAGTCAGCCATCCTATATACATCCCATCTACTTTGATACTGTACCTCAATGACCTTCAAATCTTGGTGGAATCGCTCATCACTAACTGATGACAGATTTTCTGGGAAGTTAGCAAGATGGCTATGTAAACAATGCAATTTGATGCTCATGTTGCCTAATTAACTATATTTATTTGTTTGTTTGTTTTGTTTGTTTGTTTGTTTGTTTAATTATTTGTTTAATTTTGTTTAATTTAATAATTTAATTTAATTTAATTTAATCCAATCCAATCCAATTCAATTCAATTCAATTCAATTTAATTTTTTTATTTTTATGCCACCCTTCTCCTTAGACTCAGGGCGGCTTATGACATGTTAGCAATAGCACTTTTTAACAGAGCCAGCCTATTGCCCCCACAATCCGGGTCCTCATTTTACGCACCTCGGAAGGATGGAAGGCTGAGTCAACCTTGAGCCGGTGATGAGATTTGAACCGCTGACCTTTAGATCTACAAGTCAGCTTCAGTGGCCTGCAGTACAGCGCTCTACCTGCTGCGCCACTCCGGCTCATATATATTATATATATAAGGTGTAGAGAAAAAAAACTTGACGTGGTAGAAGAAAACTAGCTACAGTTTTGAAATCAGCATGCCGAATTAACTAAAAAAAAGGTCAAAAAATCAAACAGAAACCATGTTACAAATTTCCCCCCGCTGATTTGCTTAAGATCTCCAACATGACATTCCGCTAAACATTATTATTTTTTCTTATTTTTCCTCCTCTTTACAGGTAACATGGATCGACACCACTACGAGACCTTTGAGAAGTTTGGAAATAATACTTTTATTATCCACCTAGACAATGGAAGAGGGTAATTGTGGGAGAGGAAGGGTGGGATTGGCTGATCCTACTTAAATCTTTCTTGTTTTATTCTGGCGTAGTCTTCACCACTTTTCTTTTGACTAAAAAAAAATGTAAATATGCCCATTAGGTCACTTAACCAAAGGACTAGTTTTTCTAGCTCAGAATTCGACAATCTATATAGGTCGTCCTCACTTAGGGACCACATTTGGGACCATCAACTTAGTTGTTGATTTGGACCAAGGGATAGATGGAGAATTCATCATATTTGCAGATGACACCAAACTGACAAGGAATAGCCAATACTCCAAAAGACAGGCACAAGATACAGAAGGATCTAGACAGACTTGAACATCGGGGGCTATCTAACAAAATGAAATTCAGTGGTGAAAAAATATAAGGTTCTACATTTAGAATAGAATAGAATAGAATAGAATTTTATTGGCCAAGTGTGATTGGACACACAAGGAATTTGTCTTGGTGCATATGCTCTCAGCGTACATAAAATAAAATATACATTTGTCAAGAATCATGTGGTACAACACTTAATGATTGTCACAGGGGTCAAATAAGCAATGGAGAAGCAATATTAATAAAAATCTTACGATATAAGCAACAAGTTACAGCCATACAGTCAACATGGGAGGAAATGGGTGTTAGGAATGATGAGAAAAACTAGTAGAATAGTTAGTAGAAAGTCTGACAGTGTTGAGGGAATTATTTAGGTAACAAAAACCGTAAAGTATATGTGGTAATAGTAACTGTGAGAGGGATCTTGGAGTCCTAGTGGACGACTATTTAAATAGGAGCCAGCCGTGTGCAGCATCTGCCAAAAAAGCCAACACAATTCTAGGCTGCATTAACAGAGGGAGAGAATCAAGATCATGTGGAGGGTTAATACCACTTTGTAAGCCCTTGGTAAGGCCACACCTGGAATGCTGCATTCAGTTTTGGTCACCACGATACAAAAAAGATATTGAGACTCTAGAAAAAGTGCAGAGAAGAGCAACAAAGATGATTAAGGGACTGGAGGCTAAAACATATGAAGAACAGTTGCGGAACTGGGTATGGCTAGTTTAATAAAAATAAGGACCAGGGAAGACATGATAGCAGTCTTCCAATATCTCAGGGGTTGCCACAAAGAAGATGGAATCAACCTATTCTCCAAAGCATCTGAGGGTAGAACAAGAAGCAATAGGTGGAAATTAAACTAGGAGAAAAGTAACTTAGAACTAAGGAGAAATTTCCTGACGGTGAGAACAATTAATTGGTGGAACAGCTTGCCTCCAGAAGTTGTGAATGGTCCAACACTGGAAGTTTTTAAGAAGAGGCTGGATAATCATTTGTCTGAAATGGTGTCGGGTTTCATGCCTAAGCAGGGGGTTGGACTAGAAGACCTCCAAGGTCCCTTCCAACTCTGTTATTCTATTCTATGACTGTACTTACGATCCCAGTCCGACTTTCCGTTGCTTTGCAGACCTGTGAATGTTGACGAGAAGCAATAATATTTTCTTTGAAGACTTGTGGTGAGGCCAGAGGCCTGCCCACGTTTCCTGCAAAACACCTCTTTGGCTTCAGTCTTAAAGTCCAGCCCATGACTAAAACCATTGCCTTAAAGAGTCCATTCAGTTCCTGGCCAAGAATTTGAGACAGAAAGTATCTCTCTACCTGAATGGTTCTTGTGTTCTTCTTTCTTGCAGGTTTGGGAAATATTCTCACGATGAATTGTCTATCTTGGTGCCTTTAAATCAGTGTTGTCGGTAAGTTTGGCATTTATTTATTTTCACTTCTCTTCACGGGGATCATTGGGGGAGGATTTCGGAGGCTGATCAAGAGATTTGAATAGAGATTTGAATAGAGATCAAGAGCTAATAGAGATTCAGATAGATAGATGGCAGATAGATAGATAGATAGATAGACAGACAGACAGACAGACAGACAGACAGACAGACAGACAGACAGACAGACAGACAGACAGATAGGATTATAGATAGATAGATAGATAGATAGATAGATAGATAGATAGATAGATAGATAGATAGATGATATAGATGAGAGATAGAGATGAAAGATGAGATAGGGAGGGAGGGAGGGAGAGAGAAAGAGTGAGAGAGATGATGGATGGTAGCTACAGATGATAGAGATGACATGATAAATGATTAGAGAGAGAGAGAGAGAGAGAGAGAGAGATGATGGGTGTTAGCTGTAGATGATAGAGATGACATGATAGATAGATGATAGGTAAATGATAGATGGATGGATGGGTGGGTGGATGGATTGATGGATGGTGATGGATGGTAGCTGTAGATGATAGAGATGATAGATGATTAGATGATGGATGGAGGGATGGAGGGATGGATGGATGGACAGACAGATGGATTGATGATAGATAGATAGAAAGAAATATAAAAAGATCGGTAGGTAGGTAGGTAGGTAGGTAGGTAGGTAGATAGATAGATAGATAGATAGATAGATAGATAGATAGATAGATGGCAGATAGATGAACAGACATAATTTTCTGTATGAGTAAGACTAGCTGTTCAGTGTTGAATCATGGTAGCCCATGCAGTTTGAATCCAGAAGGTGTCTTTCTATAAACCAGTTCTGCCAAACATAGTTCTAAAAAAACAGAAAACCCATAGCCCAACCATGTTTCCCCTCTCACCTTCCAACTGCTTCTTCCTGCTAGAATACGGAAGTCCACCTACCTACGTCTGCAGCTCCTGGCCAAAGAGGAGTACAAGCTCAGCCACCTGATGGAGCAGTCTTTGCTGGAGGACAAAATCGCCCCCATCTTGTACAAGCTACACCTGGAAGCTATGGATCGGAGGCTCCGGATAGTCCTACAGGCCGTCAGGGACTGTATAGAGAAAGGAAGCTACAACAAGGTGGTGGAGAATGACTTTGCCTCCCCTAGGAGCACCACCATCACGACCGAGAGGTAGTGACCAGCCCGGGACAGAACTTCCTTCAACGCCGCTGAAGAAAGACCAGACACGTCGACCAAGCCACCATCCCGACAGTCTTCGCGGAAGACTGTGCGTAGGCCGCCTTTGAATTCAGTGAATTCATAAACCGCTCTTCTAATTGTTCTCCAAGTAGCTAAGGCGTCGTAGACTCTGCAACGGATTAAGACCGAGAATAACGGGTAGCTCGGCCATCAAACAATCCTCGGGGTAATCCACGTTTTCTCAGTCGACGTGGTCACCCACCTACCATGTCGTTGTTCTTGGTTTTTTTTTCATCCAGCCTCACTTGCCTTAGGTTCTAAATTATTCTCCATCGTCAACGAGGGCTCTGGAGTCCACCTGTGGGCGGAGCTTCTGGCAAGCCCCGCCTCCCCTGGTGATTTCATGCCCCGCCCTCTTTCCCTGATCCTTCAATGCAAGTAGCAGATACACGCATACCGCTGGGAAGATCCGTTAGGAAATGCCAAAAAAAATATCATCCGTATATCTTGGACTCGATTGCATCGGGCGGAAAAGGAATCCGCTAGGCACTCATTTGCGTGTTTTTCCAAACCAATCCTGTCGAATTAGGAAAAATAAAAATAACGGAAGATTATTGCGAAACGGGATCTTCTCACCAACCCACCGGCAGGAGCAAACCTTCTTATTCCATCCCTGCTTTTCCTTTGTACAGAAAGCCCGTCTTTATTTAATATTTTGTATTTATAGAGGAGACGGTCGTGTTGCATTGTTCTTCTTCTTCCCAATAAACGGGAAACGCTACCTTTGGACGAGGAAGGGAATGGCCCACAAGGTGGTCTCCAAAAGGATTCCAAAGAAGAGACATCCCAGCTCGGGTTGCTGCTTTGAATCTATCCTAGATTTGAATCTAGGTTTGTGGGTGGTTTGGGTAGCGAAAGAGGGGAATGGATTAGGACGGTGATGGCGAACCTATGGTACGGGTGGCACAGGTGACAGGTAGAGCCATATCTGCTGGCATGCAAGCCGTTGCCCTAGCTCAGCTCCATTTATGTGCCAGTCAGCTGATTTTTGGCTTGCACAGAGGCTCTTGGAGGGCGTTTTTGGCTTCCAGAGAACCTCCAGAGGGATGGGGAAGGCATTTTTCCATCCCTCAGCTCCAGTGAAGCCTTTGGAGCCTGGGGAGGGCAAAACACGAGCCTACTGGACCCACCAGAAGTCAGGAAACAGGCCATTTCTGGCCTTCAGAGGGCCTCCACGGAGCAGGGGGAGCTGTTTTTGCCCAGCCCAGGCATTGAATTATGAGAGTGGGCACTCACACATGCGCGATAGTGCGCACCCATGCTCTTTTGGCATCTGGGGGGAAAAAGGTATATCATCACTGAATTAGACCTTTGGAAACCGTGAGCTTTTTGGGGAGGCAAAGGTTAAACTCTAAATAAAGGGGAGGCGAGGAAGGGTCAGGAATGGAGAAGGCCACGGGACGGACGTTTTCCTTCAACGTGGTCGTCAAATCTTTCTTCCTCACGTCGACTTTCAAGGCGTTCGCCTCCTTTTCTTTTGCTCCTCCGTGGCCGCCAATGGTCTCGCCAGTCATTCCAAGGTGGAGCCTGCTACAGTTAAGTAAAGAACAAACACTCCCACCCACCCAGCTACCTGAGAAAGGACCAGTCTCTCTGCAGGAGGGAAGCAGTTTCGTCGAAAAGTAGAGCGGGACGATCCGGGCATCGGCGAGGATACTTGAATGCGGTTTGACAGAGTGACGTTTAAAACAAAACAGGGGGGAAAAAACAATCCAACAACCACAGATAAATGGTACTATTTATCCAATCCAAAAGTCGCAGCTCTTTTCTTCTCTTTTCTGGACTGGGGAAGCTGAGCTGCTACTTTTTTCTCAAGTCTGCTTTTGATAGTTTTCTTTGATGTAAATATCTACATATCCAAGTTTAAAGGAAAAAAAAAAACACAGATTAAAGGGGGGGGAGAGCAGCTGCTTTCCACGGCAGTAGAATTTTATGGCTTCCTTCTTTCTTTCTTTCTTTCTTTCTTTCTTTCTTTCTTTCTTTTTTTCTTTCTTTCCTTCCTACCTTCCTCCTCCTCCCTGTCTTCTTCCTTCCTCCTTCCTTCCTCCCTCCCTCCTTCCTCCTCCTATCCTTCCTTCCTCTATCCCTCCTCCTGTCGCCCTCCCCCTCCCTTCCTTCCTTCTTCCTTCATCTCCTTCTTTCCTTCCATCCTGTCTCCTTCCCTCCCTCTCTTCTTCCATCCTCTCTCCTCCCTTCCTTCTTTCCTTCTTTCTCTCTCCCTCCTTCTTTCTTTCCTTCCTTCCTTCCTCCTCCTCCTCCTCCTCCCTGTCTTCTTCTTTCCCTCCCTCCTCCCTCCCTCCCTTCTTCCTTCCTTCCTCCTTCCTCCCTCCCTCCTTCCTCCTCCTTTCCTTCCATCCTCTCTCCCTCCTCCCTTCCCTCTCCCTCCCTTCCTTCTTCCCTCATCTCCTTCTTTCCTTCCATCCTGTCTCCTTCTCTCCCTCTCTTCTTCCATCCTCTCTGTTCCCTTCCTTCTTTCTTTCTTTCTCTCTCCCTCCTTCCCTCTCTCTTTTCCTTCCATTCTCATTCCTCCCTTCCCCTCCCGCCTTCCTCTCTTTCTTTCTTTCTTTCTTTCTTTCTGTCTTTCTTCCTTCCTTCCTTCCTTTCTCCTCCTTTCCGTGGATTTGTTTGCAGTGTGGTCCCAGTGCAATAAAGATATGTCAATTACGTGGCCTCTTTGATTCCACTTGTCTCAACAGAAACCGGCTCAACGCCCAGAGCTGTTTCTCTCTCCCTCTCCCTCTCTCTCTCTCTCTTTCTTCTTTTTTTATTTTTTTTGAAGTAGGAGTTTGAGCTCACTCCCACCCTTGACCTGCCTTTGCTTGCCCCAGAATGGGGAGTCTTAAGTCACATTAATTCACCCAGATGCCTCTGGCTTGAACAGGCAGCTTCCCCCCTCCCCCCAAATGGTGCCTCTCAGACTGCAGAAATCTTTCTTTTCCTTTGCCTGCTCAAGTCTGTCCTTTGTTGTTCTCGTCTCTTGTTTTTTTTCTGGCTTAACGTGAGAATTAGCAATAGCAAAGTGGTATAGACTTATATACCGCTTCACAGTGCTTTTACACCCCATCTCTAAGCAGTCTACAGAATCAGCCCTTTGCCCCCAACAATCTGGGTCCTCGTTTGACCCACTTTGGAAGGATGGAAGGAAGGGAGGGAGGAATAGCAATAGTATTTAGACTTATATACCGCTTCACAGTGCTTTTACACCCCCTCTCTAAGCAGTCTACAGAATCAGCCCTTTGCCCCCAACAATCTGGGTCCTCATTTGACCCACTTTGGAAGGATGGAAGGGAGGGAGGAATAGCAATAGTATTTAGACTTATATACCGCTTCACAGTGCTTTTACACCCCCTCTCTAAGCAGTCTACAGAATCAGCCCTTTGCCCCCAACAATCTGGGTCCTCGTTTGACCCACTTTGGAAGGATGGAAGGGAGGGAGGGAGGAATAGCAATAGTATTTAGACTTATATACCGCTTCACAGTGCTTTTACAGCCCTCTCTAAGCAGTCTACAGAATCAGCCCTTTGCCCCCAACAATCTGGGTCCTCATTTGACCCACTTTGGAAGGATGGAAGGAAGGGAGGGAGGAATAGCAATAGTATTTAGACTTATATACCGCTTCACAGTGCTTTTACAGCCCTCTCTAAGCAGTCTACAGAATCAGCCCTTTGCCCCCAACAATCTGGGTCCTCGTTTGACCCACCTGGGAAGGATGGAAGGCTGAGTCAACCTTGAGCCGGGGGCGAGATTTGAACTGCTGAACTACAGCCAGCAGTCGGCTGAAGTAGCCTGCAGGGCTGTACTCTAATCGCTGCACCAACCCATCTCTTCTTAAAATGGGGAAGGGAAGGAAGGAAGGAGGATGGAACAGAGGGAGGGAGGATGGAAAGGAGGAAAGGGAAGGAAGGGAGAGAGAGAGAGAGATGATGGGGGGAAAGGGAGGGAGGATGGAAAGAAAGAAAAGGAAGGAGGGAAGAGAGATGACTGGAAAGAAAAAGAGGGAGGGATGGATGGATGGAGGAAGGATGGAAGGAAGGAAGGAAGGAAGGAATGATGGCAGGTTGGAGCAAGGGAGGGAGGGAGGATGGAAAGAAGGAAAGGGAAGGAGGGAAGAGAGAAAGATGATGAGATTTGAACTGGTGAACTACAGCTAGCAGCAAGGAGCTCTAACCGCACTCTAACCATAGTTCCCTCTAAGCTGAGCAGTGAGCAATCGCTCACTTAAAAATCATCATCAACTCAGAGTTTTCCAAACCTGCCCAGAAGCCGAGAGGGAAAGAGTGAGAGGGAAGGAGAGAGAGAGGAAGCGAGAGAAACAGATAGAAAAAAGAGAGGAAGGAAAAGAGAAAGAAAAAGAATGGGAGTAAGGAAGAGAGAAAGAAAATCAAAATCTAGTTTGAAACTAGCTCAACTATTTAAGTGGCATTTTGATATTGATAGAGTTGCCCTATTATGAGCTCACTGTTATAGACACACAGCACAGTGTTTTATTTTGAAATTCTCTCAGGCAAAACAGGGTGGGTTTTTTATTTGTTTGTTTGTTTGTTTATTATTTCTGTGCCGCCCAGTCCCAAAGGGACTGCCGCTCAGACACTATACTTTTCCGCCCACCCCCCCAAAAAATTAGAGGGAACTCTGACTCTAACCACTGCGCCTCCCTGGCTCTTTTAACACCCTCGTATTCTTTCCCAGGGCTGAAGCCTACAACTTACTGTATAAGTTGTATAAGACGCACCTTAGTTTCGGCGGAGGAAAATAGGGACAAAATAATCTGCCCACCAGGTATTCACCTGGCTAGTCTTTAGTCTGGTCAGCTTCAGCACGTTTGTTTGCTGGTTTTGAGCCCACGTGTTTGCTTTTTATCCCCTGGTTGGGGATAAGAAACAGTTTCTAAAACACTTCTTTCTTTCTTCAGAGAGAAACAATGAGAAAATCAGGCAAAGGGAGGATTGCTAACAAAGCATGGAAGATTGCTTAACTCTTTAGCACTTTGTTAGGGCTGAAAAAAGGCTCAGCTGATTGTCGGAGGGAGCAGCAATGAAAGAAGCAGGCAAACGAACACTCGCTTTGCTGGCTCAGCTGATTGTCGGAGGGAGCAGCAATGAAAGAAGCAGGCAAAGGGACAATCGCTTTGCTAGCTCAGCTGATTGTCGGAGGGAGCAGCAATGAAAGAAGCAGGCAAAGGGACAATCACTTTGCTGGCTCAGCTGATTATCGGAGGGAGCAGCAATGAAAGAAGCAGGCAAAGGGACAATCGCTTTGCTGGCTCAGCTGATTGTCGGAGGGAGCAGCAATGAAAGAAGCAGGCAAAGGGACAATCGCTTTGCTGGCTCAGCTGATTGTCGGAGGGAGCAGCAATGAAAGAAGCAGGCAAAGGGACAATCGCTTTGCTGGCTCAGCTGATTGTCGGAGGGAGCAGCAATGAAAGAAGCAGGCAAAGGGACAATCGCTTTGCTAGCTCAGCTGATTGTCGGAGGGAGCAGCAATGAAAGAAGCAGGCAAAGGGACAATCGCTTTGCTGGCTCAGCTGATTATCAGAGGGAGCAGCAATGAAAGAAGCAGGCAAAGGGACAATCGCTTTGCTGGCTCAGCTGATTGTCGGAGGGAGCAGCAATGAAAGAAGCAGGCAAAGGGACAATCGCTTTGCTAGCTCAGCTGATTGTCGGAGGGAGCAGCAATGAAAGAAGCAGGCAAAGGGACAATCGCTTTGCTGGCTCAGCTGATTATCAGAGGGAGCAGCAATGAAAGAAGCAGGCAAAGGGACAATCGCTTTGCTGGCTCAGCTGATTGTCGGAGGGAGCAGCAATGAAAGAAGCAGGCAAAGGGACAATCGCTTTGCTAGCTCAGCTGATTGTCGGAGGGAGAAGCAATGAAAGAAGCAGGCAAAGGGAAGATGGCTTCACTAGCAGGAAGGAAGGAAGGAAGCAGAAAGAAACAAAGACAGACAGAAAGACAGAAAGAAAGGAGCAAAGGAAAAGAAGGAAAGGAAGGAAGGAGAGGGAAGGAGGGAGGGAAGGAAGGAAGGACGTCTATAGCCCTTAGACTTATATACCACTTCACAGTGCTTTTCCAGCCCTCTCTAAGTGGGTTACAGAGAGTCAACCTCTTGCCCCCAACAATCTGGGCCCCCACTTTACCCACCTCGGAAGGACAATGTCGTCTGGCGGGTCCCAGGGGAACAGCCTTCTCTGTGGCGGCCCCGACTCTCTGGAACCAGCTCCCCCCCAGAGATTAGAACTGCCCCCACCCTCCTTGCCTTCTGTAAACTCCTTAAAACTCACCTCTGCCGTCAGGCATGGGGGAATTGAGGCTATTCCCCCCCTCCCCCGGGCCTATACAATTTATGTATGGTGTGTCTGTGTGTATGTCTGGTTTAATAATGGGTTTTGTTTTTGGCTTTTTAAAATTTTTTAAAATTTATTAGATTTGTTGTGAATTGCTTTATTGTATGTTGTGAGCCGCCCCGAGTCTACGGAGAGGGGCGGCATACAAATCTAATAAATAAATGAATGAATGAATGAATGAATGAATAAAGGAAGAAAGGAAGAAAGGAAGAAAGGAAGAAAGGAAGAAAGGAAGAATAAATGGCCGTTGGTCATAAGTCAAGGCCTGCCTCTAATTAAAAATGTAAAAAGAGAAGAGAAGTCCAGCGGGTAGGTGGGTGCAGAAGCTCAACTGAACGGGCGGCCAGTTGCAGGAGCCCTTTTAATTACGAGTGGTGAGTGACGTTCTCTGATACGTGCGGGAGAGCAGCGAGGGGAACAGATGGGCTGGAAACCTGCTGAGCCGAACTGCATTTAGCATCCGAATCAATGCCCTCTTTCATGTCCTGGGGATCGCCTCTCGGTCCTGCTCCCCCCCACATCCCCCCATCCTTTAAAGTTTGTAAATGGAGGTATTGAAGTCCCAAGGGGCGAAAGCGCTGGAAGGACGACCAGGGAGGGGTTTGAAAAGCCAATAAGGCGGATTATTCCCACCACCTCTCCATGCAGTTATTGATTGATCTTATTTTATTTTATTTTATTGGATTTTGTATGCCACCCCTCTCCACAGAGTCAGGGTGGCTAACAACAGTAGTAAAACAGCATATGGCAATCCAATATTAAAACAGTTAAAAACCCTTATTGTAAAACCAAACATGCATACAGACATACCATGCATTAAATTTTAAAGGCCTGGGGGGAAAGAGGATCTCAATTCCCCCATGCCTGGTGGCAGAGGTGGGTTTTAAGGAGCTTACGAAAGGCAAGGAGGGTGGGGGCAATTCTAATCTCTGGGGGGAGTTGGTTCCAGAGGGCCGGGGCCGCCACAGAGAAGGCTCTTCCCCTGGGTCCCGCCAAGCGACATTCTTTAGTTGACGGGACCCAGAGAAGACCCACTCTGTGGGACCTAACTGGTCGCTGGGATTCGTGCAGCAGAAGGCGGTCCCTGAAATAGTCTGGTCCAGTGCCATGAAGGGCTTTTTTGTTTTGTTTTGTGGCAGGGTGGGACTTTTTCTCATTACATTTGGTCAAACATCTGGCAACCCCAAATCTCAACCAACCAATGCTCTGCCCTACATATTGGCAAAAATAGTCGGAACACCAAATACAAGCTGAATAGACAAGACCTTACAGACAACCCTCACTTGTTAAAAGACCTTGGAAGACTCATATCCAATGACCTAATGCCAAAGCACACTGCAACAACATCGCCAAAAAGGCTTCAAGAGTTGTTAACCTAATCCTGCGTAGCTTCTGCTCTGGTAATCTCACACTACTAACCAGAGCATACAAAACTTTTGCCAGACTCATCCTTGAATGCAGCTCATTTCGAGTTTGCGGAGAGGGGCGGCATATAAATCCAATAAATCTAATCTAATCTAATCATCTGTCTGGAACCCATACCGCATTTCGGACAACAACACTCTAGAAAATGTCCAGAGATACAGTACTTTATTAGAAGAGCTCTTCACTCCTCCACTCGCAATAGAATACCCTACACAACTAGACTTTCAATCCTAGGTCTAGAAAGTTTAGAACTACGTTGCCTTCAACATGACCTAAGCATAGCCCATAAAATCATCTGCTATAACGTCATCCCTGTCAATGACTACTTCAGCCTCAACCACAACAACACACAAGCACACAACATATACAAACTCAAAGTAAACCACTCCAAACTTTACTACAGGAAATACGACTTTAGTAACCGAGTGATGCATGGAACTCACTACCAGACTCTGTAGTTTCATCACCTAACCCCCCAAAACTTTACCCTTAGACTGTCCACTGTTGACCTCTCCCGATTCCTAAGTGGTCAGTAAGGGGCGTGCATAAGTGCACCAGAGTGCCTTCTGCCCCCTGCCCTAATGTTTCTCTCTTACTGCTATCATGTATATAAATATTGTTATGTCTTTGTGGAGGAGGAGGAGGAGGAGGAAGAGGAGAAGGAAGAGGAGGCAGAGGAGGAAGAGAAGGAAAAGGGGGAAGAGGAAGAGAAGGAGGAGGAAGAAGAAGAAGAGATAAAGGAAGAAGAGGAGGAGAAGGAAGAGGGGGCAGAGGAAGAGAAGGAAAAGGAGGAAGAGGAAGAGAAGGAAAAGGAGGAGGAGGGAGAGAAGGAGGAGGAAGAAGAGGAAGAGGAGGAAAAGGAGGAGGAAGAGAAGGAGGGGAAGAGGAAAAGGAGGAAGAGGAGGAGGAAGAGGGGCAGAGAAGGAAGAGGAGGAGGAGGAAGAAGAAGAAGAGGAAAAGGAGGAAGAGGAGGAGGAGAAGGAAGAGGGGGCAGAGAAGGAAGAGGAGGAGGAGGAAGAAGAGGAAAAGGAGGAAGAGGAGGAGGAGGAGGAGGAAGAGGGGGCAGAGAAGGAAGAGGAGGAGGAAGAAGAAGAAGAGGAGGAGGAGAAGGAAGAGGGGGCAGAGAAGGAAGAGGAGGAGGAGGAAGAAGAGGAGAAGGAAGAGGAGGCAGAGGAGGAAGAGAAGGAAAAGGGGGAAGAGGAAGAGAAGGAGGAGGAAGAAGAAGAAGAGATAAAGGAAGAAGAGGAGGAGAAGGAAGAGGGTGCAGAGGAAGAGAAGGAAAAGGAGGAAGAGGAAGAGAAGGAAAAGGAGGAGGAGGAGGAAAAGGAGGAGGAAGAGAAGGAGGAGAAGAGGAAAAGGAGGAAGAGGAGGAGGAAGAGGGGCAGAGAAGGAAGAGGAGGAGGAGGAAGAAGAAGAAGAGGAAAAGGAGGAAGAGGAGGAGGAGAAGGAGGAGGGGGCAGAGAAGGAAGAGGAGGAGGAGGAAGAAGAGGAAAGGGAGGAAGAGGAGGAGGAGGAGGAGGAAGAGGGGGCAGAGAAGGAAGAGGAGGAGGAAGAAGAAGAAGAGGAGGAGGAGAAGGAAGAGGGGGCAGAGAAGGAAGAGGAGGAGGAGGAAGAAGAGGAAAAGGAGGAAGAGGAGGAGGAGGAGGAGGAGGAAGAGGGGGCAGAGAAGGAAGAGGAGGAGGAAGAAGAAGAAGAGGAGGAGGAGAAGGAAGAGGGGGCAGAGAAGGAAGAGGAGGAGGAGGAAGAAGAGGAAAAGGAGGAAGAGGAGGAGGAGGAGGAGGAGGAAGAGGGGGCAGAGAAGGAAGAGGAGGAGGAAGAAGAAGAAGAGGAGGAGGAGAAGGAAGAGGGGGCAGAGAAGGAAGAGGAGGAGGAGGAAGAAGAGGAGGAAGAGGAGGAGGAGGAGGAGGAAGAGGGGCAGAGAAGGAAGAGGAGGAGGAAGAAGAGGAAGAGGAGGAGGAGAAGGAAAAGAAGCTGTGCTTTCTCAGCTCCTATCCACTCAAGGTCATCATATATTCATGGAGAACGGAAAAAAAAGGGGGCTTAAAATGCATCTACCCTGCGTGCAAACAGACAAACCCACCCCTCCCTGCATCAAATCCTCTTTCCACATAAGCACTGGTGAATTATGAATGAAGGCTAGCGGCCCTTAAGTCCTCTGCTTATACATTTTTAAAAGCAACTTTCCATTTCTGATTATGATGTTCTCAGCCCTCAGATCGCCGTCAATGGCAAGAGAGGGAAAGGAAGAGCCGAACATATGCGGAGTTTCTCCATCGGAGGACGTTTCCAGATGTATCTTCCGACGCTGCTATCTTGCAGCCTCTCCGAATTTTCCAGGAGGGACCGAACCAGCTGCAGTTTGAGCCAGCACGATGGGTTGAGAACTGCCAGCTTCCCCTCCATCTGTTTGCAATATTGGTGGTTAAAAGGGTCGGAAGCTCCAGCAGAAGAACTGAAATGATTTTTGGAAAGAGTTACTTCTTATAGCAAGAGCACTTATATACTGCTTCACTGTGCCCTCTCTAAGCGGTTTACAGAGTCAGCCTCTTGCCCCCGACAATCTGGGTCCTCATTTGACCCACTTCGGAAGGATGGAAGGCTGAGTCGACCTGGAGCCAGTCAGGATCGAACTCCTAGCAGTGGGAATGTAGAGTCAGCCTGCAACACTACATTATAACCATTGCACCACAATGGCTTCCTTCCTCCCTCCCTCCCTTCCTTCATTTCCTTTCTTTACTTCCTTCCTTCCTCTCTCTTTCCTTTCCTTTCCTTCCTTCCTTCCTTCATTCATTCATTCCTCTTTCTTTCCTTTCCTTCCTTCCTCTTTGTTTCCTTCCTTCCTCTTCCTTTCCTTTTCTTTCCTTTCCTTCCTTCATTCATTCAGTCATTCAGTCATTCCTCTTTCCTTCCTTTCCTTCCTTCCTCCCTCTTTCTTTCCATTCCTTCCTTCCTCTTTCTTTCCTTTCCTTCTTTCCTTCCTCTCTTTCTTTTCCTTCCTTCCTCTTCCTCTTCCTTTCCTTTCCTTCCTTCCTTCCTCTCTCTTTCCTTTCCTTCCTTCATTCCTTCCTCTTTCTTTCCTTTCCTTTCCTTCCTTCCTTTTTCTTTCCTTTCCATTCCTTCCTTCCTTCCTCTCTCTTTCCTTTCCTTCCTTCCTCTTTCTTTCCTTTCCTTCCTTCCTCTCTCTTTCCTTTCCTTCCTTCCTTCCTCTTTCTTTCCTTTCCTTCCTTCCTTCCTCTTTCTTTCCTTTCCTTTCCTTCCTTTCTTCCTTCCCAAGGAAGCAGACATATAGAAGACTTATATATCGCTTCACAATGCTTGACAGCCCTCATCATAGCATTGCCCCAACACTGGATCCTCGTTTTACCCACCTCAGAAGGATGGAAGGCTGAGTCAACCTGGAGCCTGGTGAGATTTGAACACCTGGCTGTGGGCAGAATCAGCCTGCAATATTTCACTTTAGTCTTGGCAGGCAGGCAGGCAAGCTGGTAGGAGGGAATGGAGGAAAGGAGGAAGGAAGGAAGGAAGAGAGGGAGGGAGGGAAGGAGGAAGAAAGGAAAGGAGGGAGGAAAGAAGGAAGGAAGGAAAGAAGGGAGGGAGGGAGGAAAGAAGGAAGGAAGGGAGGGAGGAAACAAGGAAGGAAGGAAAGGAGGGAGGGAGGGAGGAAAGGAGGAAGGAAGAAGGGAGGGAGGGAGGAAAGGAGGGAGGGAGGAAAGGAGGAAGGAAGGGAGAGAGGGAGCGAGGATAGCAATAGCACTTACGTATTGCCCTCTGTAGGTAGTTTTACAGAGTCAGCAAACTGCCCCCAAGAATCTGGGTCCTCATTTTACCCACTTCGGAAGGATGGAAAGGTGAGTCAACCTTGATCCCATGAGATTTGAACACCGGGAGCCAGAAAACCCAAGAAAGATAATCCTGCACCTATCATTTTTCTACCTTTATGCTACATGTTTTTTTAAAAAAATAACTATAGCGTGTTGCATTTAATGAAATGAATGACCTGCGACAGAGAAAACACATCGTTATTTCTGCATGCAACAAAAACGTTTTGAACTCCCTCCCAAAAAAGATGGGACGAAAAGCTCAATAAATTATGTGCCGGCGCATATTTTGAACGACAGGGAGCCGCCACAGAGAGAAAAAAGAGCCACATGTAGCTCCAGAGCTGTGGGTTGTAGATCCTTGAACGAGGCTGTAGCTCCCCCTAGTGATGAACCTGGAGCATCGTTGGATCGAGAGGTGTAGTCTCCCATCCCTGGAAATAGATTTTGGAAAACGATGAGTGACAGGGAAAGCAACACAAGCGTCAGAGATGGACGATAAATGAACTGGGCACTGTGACTTCATGAGAAGGAAGCCTCCCTTTGTCAATCTAGAGCTGGGTGGCACAGTGGTTAGAGTTCAGCACCCTGCCCCAGCACTCCATGTGTCCATCACATTGTCCAATCAATGCACCGTCCCAACTGGAGATGTCTCCCAGAAACACCTGTCCAGGTGCAGGGTAGAGTGACCTTGACTCTCAGAGAAAGGAATGTTATTTTGACTACATATCTCCTAATATTTTCCCCATGTGAAAGAAAGAAAAAAGGAGGTAGGGAGGGAAAGAAAGAAAGGAAAGAAGGAAGAAAGGAAGAAAGAAAGGAAGAGAAATAAAGAAAGAAAGAAAAAGGAAGGAGGGAAGGAAGGAAAGGAAAGGAAAGAAGGAAGGAAGAAAGACAGAAAAAGGAAGGAAGGAAGAGAAATAAAGAAAGAGGAAGGAAGGGAAGGAAAGGAAAGAAAGAAAGAAAGAAAACGAAGACACTGCATTCTGGCCTGGTTGAATTTTTCAGATAGTGTCCAAGGGCCACCCCATGTAAAGCACATTGCAGTAGTCAAGCTGAGGGGGTTGTCCAGGGCGTGAACAATTGTCTGAAGGACCCCCTTTTTTTCCCCCTTTCCAAGGGGAGAAGACATTTTCCATTTGTTTCTTGGGGCGGAGGGGGGATAGAGCCTTACTATGAGCCAACCACAGCAACATCAATTTTCGCATATTCTTTCTTCTTGATTCTGTCTTTCCTTCCCCTTTTTCCAGTATAATATTTTTTTTAATTTTCTCCACCATAAAGCAAAAAATATATGTAGTTATAACACAACAACGATGCTTAAAACCTATCATATATAAACTTTTCTTATTACTCCCTCAATGAAGGCTCTTATCTCTCCTCATCTAAATTTTTCTATTCATTTTGCACAACATTATCAATTCTTTTAAAATCTACGTAAAAATTCTTCCTCTCCGTCTCACTATAAAAAGTTACATCAATGCAAAGAATAATAAAATCTCTTTTATCTAAATTTTAATATTGTATCATGTACCTAATTAAAAATTCTCTATCTCTTTAGTAAAAAAAAAATTATGCATAATATATCACCTACTTCATAAAATAAAGTTCTATATGTTTAAAATCTAAACAGTAAGTAAATTTTGTATTACAGTGGCCCCTTGATTTTCGCGGGTTCGAACTTCACGAAACGGCTATAACACGGTTTTTCAAAAATATTAATTAAAAAATACTTTGCTGTTTTTTTCCCCTGTACCATGGTTTTTCCCACCCGATGATGTCATACGTCATCGCCAAACTTTTGTCTGCCTTTAATAAATATTTTTTTTAATAAACTTTAATAAATAAACATGGTGAGTAATAATCTAAATGGTTGCTAAGGGAATGAGAAATTGCAGTAGGGTTTTAAAGTGTTAAGGGAAGGCTTGTGATACTGTTCATAGCCAAAAATAGTGTATTTACTTCCGCATCTCTACTTCGCGGAAATTTGACTTTTGCGGGCAGTCTCGGAACGCATCCCCCGTGAAAATCGAGGGAACACTGTATATCGTTATGTAGTGTGCTACCACCATTTCTCATCTTTGCCATCTGTATTGTGTTAGCCCTCTGCCCAACCTGCAGAATGATCAAGGATTGCTTCTCCTGGGCTGGGGACCGAGAGAATCCTGCACCAGACAAGGGCTTGGCCAGGCTTTGATAAACCAAATTCTTATCAGATTGCGCCCTCTAGAGGAAACCGAGTCAATGCCAGCTCAGCTTCTCTCCAAATACAGTGGAACCCCGACATAAGAGCTGCTCTACTTAAGAGCAACTCGAGATAAGAGCTGGGAGGGGAGAGATATTTTTGTTCTACTTACAAGCCCAAATTCGAGATACAAGCGCCAAGGAGCTGTCTCCTGAAGCCGAACGCTAACTTCCGCGTTCGGCTTCAGGAGACAGCTGCGAAGCGGCACGCGTGTTTTAAAAGGTTGCAGCCGGCCTGTGGGGCTCGGGGGGTGCTTGCAGCCAGCCCCCCCGAGCCCCCCAGGCCGGCTGCAACCTTTTAAAACACGCGCGTGGCTTCGCAGCTGTCTCCTGAAGCTGAACGCGGAAGTTAGCTCTTTTTCTTTCTCTCTTTTACCTTCCCTTCCTCTATTTCTTCTTTTCTTTCTCCTTCCCACCTTCTTCCCTCCCTCCCTCCCTCCACTCATTCCTCTCTTACTCTCCCCTTTCATAAGTTTCCTTGCTTCCTTCCTCTGTTCCTGTCCCTTCCCTCTTTCCTTCCTTCCTTCCCACCCTCCGTCCATTCATTTATCCCATTCCTCTCTTGATCGCTTAAAGCCGGTCCCTGGTGCAAAAAGGGTTGGGGACCTCTGTCCTACAGGATTGGGTGGCAGAGAAGTTGAACATATGTAAATTTAAAAGTTTAAGAAAGTTTACAAGTTAAGTGAAAGAAACTTCATTATTCATTTATATGTACATGTACATTTCTTCATTAAAAACTTGTCTTTCTGCATAATTTAGACTAACTTTGTGAGTTTTTTGAGGGCTGGAACCAATTAAAATTATTTACATTAATTCCTATGGGGAAAAGTCGTTCGAGATAAGAGCTGCTCGACTTAAGAGCCCAGGTCCGGAACGAATTAAACTCGTATCTCGAGGTACCACTGTACTGTACAGTGGTACCTCTACTTAAGAACGCCTCTACTTAAGGACTTTTCTAGATAAGAACCGGGTGTTCAAGATTTTCCACTTAAGAACCAGAGCCCTGAAAATTTCCCAGGAAACCTGAGAGCAGCACGAAAGCCCGGACAGTTTCCTGCCATTCCCCTTTAATCCCGATCATCTCAGGCTTTTTCTAGGCTGCTAGAATGTTCTGCCAGGCTCTCTGATAGGAGCCTCCCGAAAATTCAAGGGTACAAATTTCAGACACACACACGTTTGAAAATTCAAAACAATGTTCTTTATCACAAAATTCAAAATAAACTAAGCACTGTTCCCAAAACAACCGGGTAGTCTGTACGTTTGTTAATGACCGTTGGTTTCCAGATGTCTGGTAGGCGGGAGGTATCATCCTGCTTGTTCATATTTTGGGGATGTTTTTCTATCTCAATGGCTTCCATGATTATTCTTTTGCTGTAGTGTTCTGTTTTGGAAATTAATTTAGTACTGTCAAAATCAATTTCATGTCCTGTAGTTTTGAAGTGTTGGAAAAGGGAGGAGGTTTCTTAATCCTAATAATCATGGAAGCCATCGAGATAGAAAAACATCCCCAAAATATGAACAAGCGGGATGATACCTCCCGCCTACCAGACATCTGGAAACCAGCCCTCATTAACAAATGTGTCCCAGCCATAGAAACCAGACTCAGAACCCACATTGCAAAACAACCAAGTAGCCTGCAAGCTCCAACTACTCAGGATATCACGCCTAATCCACAATCATTAACGAATCAGCATACCTCAGCTACATCAACGACCCCAGGTGTTACCCCACTGACTCACCAGGAAGTTTCTACACAGCAGGCAATTGCTGAGCCATCAAACCATACCCAGCCACCAGTATTTATAGAAGGAAGGCAGCTCAGGTCTCGCTGTGTTCGCCCTAGAACAAGGACAGAAATAGCAGCCTGAAGATGACGAGTGAGACCTCGTCGAAACGTCGCCAGAAATTTCCAAATCCTACACAGGAAGAAACCCAAATATACCAAGACCGTCATACCTGTACCAGTGAAAATCTACGAAAACACACACACACACACACACACACATATATATACCTGTTGTGGTTAGCTCTGGCCCAGTTCCTGCCCCAAGGACTGTGGATGTGGGGGAGACATCCACATGCCGCAGGCCTGTTTTGCTCCCAGTGGCATCTGCTGATGAAGGCTCCTATGACCAAGAAGACATGAGTGACAGGGAGGAGGAGAGTGTGGCAGACAGCTCAGAAGGAGATCAATTGTCTAGCTCCTCCTTGGATTCAGAACAAGAGTTAATGATACAGCCACGCATGCGGAGAGTGATGCATAGGCAACAACAACTGAGAGATTATTATCAAAGAAAATGAGGCCACCTGTGGTTGGGTGGGGCTGTGGTGATTAGTGAGGGTGCTATAAATAGCAGCCTGTGGGTTTGGCCATTGTGGAGGATTATCTTATCATTGTGTTTCGTGCCTGCTTTGCTGACTTCGACCTTGGTGTGTTGCTTTTCCCCCACTTTGAAACTAAAACAGAGCAAAGGGTATTTCACTTTGTGAAAGAAGGACTGTGAATTGCCTCACAGCTGCAAGCTAAGTATCTGATAAGGGACTTGTACAAATTACCAGTTTGTTTGGAGACGAGTGCTCTTTGCTATACCGAAAGAGGGCTTGGTTTAAGTGACTTTTCATTATAAAGAACATTGTTTTGAATTTTCAAACATGTGTGTGTCTGAAATTTGTATCTGAATTTTCGGGAGGATTCTGCCACAGAGCTCGACAGAACATATACCATTAACTATAACAAACCATCCAGCACAAACCACTGTAACAAAACCACACCCATGGAAGGGTGTTACATCTTATATATAGGTTACACCCAATCAGGTTGCAGCACAGTTAGCAAAACCATCATTGCATACTGGTTATGGCTTACATCGGCCTTTCCTATAGTTGCAAACCATTTGTGTGCATTGTAATATTACTGCAAGAAATAAACTTATTTCTGACACCCCCACCTACACCTCTGTCAGAATAAAGCTGGGGGGGGACCTGGGAGGTCTTCTAGTCCAACCCCCCCTGCTTGCACAAGAGGCCCTACCCCATATACCCTCCTATCAGTGTGAAGAAGAAGAATTGGGAAGAAGAATCTGAATTCCAAATACGAACTGAATGATCAAATTATCACAGATAATCCCCACTCGGTTAAAGACCTTGGTATACTAATAACAAAAGATTTAAGTGCCAAAGCCCACTGCAACAATATAGCCAAGAAGGCTTCAAGAGTTGTAAACCTATTCCTACATAGCTTCTGCTCTGGGAATCTCACACTACTTACCAGAGCTTACAAAACTTTTGCCAGACCCATCCTCGAATACAGCTCATCTGTTTGGAACCCATATCGCATCTCAGACATTAACACTCTTGAAAATGTCCAAAGATACTTCACCAGAAGAGCCCTTCACTCCTCCACTCGAAACAGAATCCCCTATGAGACTAGACTTTCAATCCTGGGCCTAGAAAGCCTAGAACTAAGACGCCTTAAACAAGATCTAAGTATTGCCCTCAAGATCATATGCTGCAACATCCTGCCTGTCGGCGACGACTTCAGCTTCAACCACAACAACACAAGAGCACACAACAGATTTAAACTTAATATTAACCGCTACAAACTTGACTGTAAGAAATATGACTTCAGTAACTGAGTTGTCGAAGCGTGGAACTCATTACCGGACTCCATAGCGTCATCCCCAAACCTCCAACACTTTACCCTTAGATTATCTACAGTTGACCTATCCAGATTCCTAAGTGGTCAGTAAGGGGCGAGTACAAGTGCACTAGAGTGCCTTCTGTCCCCTGTCCTATTGCTCTCCTATATCTCCTATACCTTTCTTCTATTCCTATATCTCTTCTTCTATTCTTTCATTGATATATCAAAACGGATGCCGGTGCCTTGATCTCTTCGATCATATTCATGACGTTCTCTGGGACTCGGGTGGCATCGCTGCAGGTTTCCAACCACGACGGCAACTTGTTGCTAAGTATCTCTGAGCACTACGGAGAAGAAGGAGAGGAACAGAGTTCTATTACTATACCTTCTTTTCTATTATTTCTTAGATATATTTTACTATGAGTATCTCATCTATAACCTTCATCATGTATTTTACTATGTGTATATAGATATATACCCACTAAAACCCTCATTGTGTATTGGACAAAATAAATAAATAAAATAAAATAAATAAATAAACTGTCGAATAAGGAACCTTTCATTTGACGTCCCTCTTTGGAAACCACCGCAAAGCATCTGTTTCTGGCTATGTGTGTGTGTGTGAGTGTGAGTGTGTGGGTGTAGGGTGGGAGAGGGGAGGGAGAGGAGAAATAAAGCGAGAATAAGAGAGGAAGACAATCAAAATTGTTACAGGACTGGATGCCAACACACAGGCTTATTAGCTAAATTCACCCTGTAGATCAAAGCCCACACATGGAGCACTCTGACCTCCAGCTATTATGCTTTCAAATTTTTTTCCCTGAAAAAAAAAAAATCAACAACCTTCTGACAGTGGTTCTGCTTTGAAAGCGCCCTTTCCTCCCCCACCCTCCATTCAACTGTCCATCCCCAATTTGTTTTAAACCAAAGGCGGGCCCCTGTACAGAACTGTCCCAAGAGTTTTTGATGGTTAGGGTTAATTGACCCACCAAGATTTCAGGGAGAGAGAAAGAGAGAGACAGACACAGAGAGAGACAGAGACAGTGAGAGGCAGAGGCAGAGACAAAGAGACAGAGGGAGACACAGAGAGAGAGATGCAGAGACAGAGAGAGAGGCAGAAATAGACAGACAGACAGATAGACAGACAGACACGGTCACAGAGACAGAAAGAGACAGAGAGAGAGAGAGAGGCAGAGACAGAAATACACAGAAAGAGGGCAGAGAGACAGACACAGAAATACACAGAGAAGGAGGGACCCAGAGAGAGAGAGAGAGAAAGAGAGAAAGAAAGAGACAGACAGACAGAGAGACAGTGAGAGACAGAGAGGGGGGAGAGACAGAGACCCAGACAGTGAGAGAGACAGAGAGAGATAGAGGCAGCGAGACAGAGACAGAAATACAGAGAGAGAGAGAGAGACTAAGAGAGAGGCAGAGTGACAGAAATACAAAGAGAGAGGGGCAGAGAGACAGACACATAAAGAGAGAGAAAGAGAGACCCAGAGAGAGAAAGAGAAATAGAGAGAGAGACAGTGAGAGACAGAGACAGAGAGAGACAGAGAGACAGAGAGAGAGAGAGACCCAGAGACAGAGATACAAAGAGGGAGAGAATGAGACAGATAGACCCAGACATACACAGAGAGAGAGAGAAAGAGAGAGAAGCAGAAAGATAGAAATACAAAGAGAGAGAGGCAGAGAGACAGACACTGAAATAGAGAGAGAGACAGAGAGACAGAGACAGAGACAGAAATAGAGAGCAACAGAGACACAGAGAGAGAGTAAACTCCAGACCCATCACTCTCGTTGCATCCCTCTTAAAAAAAAACCCTGAACCCAGAAGACCTCAAGGAAGATGGAACAAGCCCACCTCTTCAAGTCCATCAGCCTTGCCTGACTCTCCATGGCAGGCAAGTGAAGTCTAAGAGGTCCTCGCTCGCTTGGGACCAAGCAGATCCCCCAGGTGCCTCCTTCGTTCACCAGGGCACAGTCGCTGAGTCGAAAGCTTTCCGGGGAGCTTTGAACCTTCTTGTGAAGGAAGATGGTCACCCAATCTCAAGGTTCCTTTCCTGCTATAACGCATTGTTGGACACAAGGCAGAAGGGAGAAGAACCAACCTATGGGGAATATTTTGCCCGGGACTGAAAGCTCCTAAAGAAAGTGCGAGGGGTGGGTGGGTAGAATTGTCCTGTGTGTATATGTGTGTGTATATATGTGTGTGTGGGAGAGAGAGGGAGAGAAAGAGGGGGTGGGTGGGTGGGTGGGAGGCGGGTGGGAGGCAAGAGAGGGAGCAAGGGAGGTGGGGAGCATTCATAAAGAAACACCCCTCCCCAACCTCTTCCCTCCTTCTCGGGAGCTCAAAGAAACCCAGGAGAAAGAAATGTTTGATAACACACAATACCCTTACAACTGCTTTAATTATGATGCCGACGATTACCCCGCCTGCACTTCAGACGAAGAGAAAAGATTCACCAGACCTGCTTACAGGTAAGTTGAACTTTTTAAGCTAGGTGTGCAGGGGTGTGCATAATTTGGGAGCTTGGGAAAATGTTCCTTCTTTCCTTCTTCTTTCCTTCTTTCCTTCTTTCCTTCTTTCCTTCCTTCTTTCTTTCTTTCCTTCTTCCTTTCTTTCTTCTTTTTTTCTTTTTCCCTCCCTCTTTCCCTCTCCTTCCTTCCTTCCTTTCTTCTTGCCTTCTTTCTTTCTTTCCCTCCTTCTTCCTTTCTTAGTTTCTTAGTTTCTTGTTTTTCTTTCTTTTTTCCTCCCTCCCTCCTTTCCTCTCCTTCCTCCCTCCCTTCCTTCTTCCCTTCTTTTTCCTTTCTTCTTTTCTTTTTTCCTCCCTCCCTCCTTTCCTCTTCTTTCTTCCTTTCTTTTTTCCTTCCTCCTTCCTTCCTTCCTCCTTCCTTTACTTTTTTCGTTTTTTCTTTCCTCCTTTCCTTCTTCCTTTCTTTTTTCCTTTCTTCTTTCCTTCATTTTTCTCCCTTTCTTCTTTTTCTTTCTTTTTTCCTCCCTCCCTCCTTCCCTCTCCTTCCTCCCTCCCTTCCTTCTTCCCTTCTTTTTCCTTTCTTCTTTTCTTTTTCCTTTCTTCCCTCCTTTCCTCTTCTTTCTTCTTTTCTTTTCCCTTCCTCTTTCCTTTATTTTTTCCTTTCTTCTTTCCTTCCTTCCTTCCATCTTCCTTTCTTTTTTCTCCCTTTCTTCTTTTTCTTTCTTTTTTCCTCCCTTCCTTTCCTCTTCTTCCTTCCTTCCTCCCTTCCTCCCTTCCTTCTCTCTCTTTCTTCCACTATCCTTCATAAAGATCTCAGCAAGGAGACAAGATTATAAGGTTGATCGGGTTTTAGATTTTCTATTTTCATAAGCGAAAATAACTGGCCCCTGAAAAAAATTTTAAATCGCTCTTTAGGTGGAAAGGGCAAATGACGGGAAACATTAGACTGAGGTGTCGCATTTGGTTAGGTCAAAAAAAGAGTGCATTTTGTGCTGCCGTGCACCTCCAAATCTAGACAGGGTTGTGGCTATTGAGACTCAACTCTATCTCTTAAATCCCCTTTTTCCCCCAGTTAATTTTGAACTTTTGCAACTCACTGGTCCTCCTCTCCAATGCATTTTTGGTGGGTTTAAATTGACTACCCTGAGAATTTGCCTTCTCTTTCATTGTGGAGAAGAAAATTGAAAAAAAGGGGGCTTGCAATTTTCATCCAAACGAAAATGAGCTGGACCGGCTGTCCTAACTCTTTAGCTGTTGCTTTTATGATTAAACTTCCTCTTCGATAAACACATCACAACTTAAGAAGAAAACAAATAAGGATAATTTTTTTTTTAAACTCTAAAAGAAAGGGTGCTTTTAATTGTTAAGTTCCACCAGGTGGGATATTTGCATTGAATAGATCTTATTCCATCCTCACTGAAATTTATTCATGTTGATTAAAAAAATGCCTCTGCTAATGAAGCCAATGGGATGAAATTTGCTTGTTTGCAACTTGCTTTTGCTCTCCAATAAAATAATGCACATCAAAGTCAGGGTGCAGGATCTGACCCCAATTCTCCCCCGCCCTTAAAAAATGCACTGAACCTTGGCAAAATAGCCACCAAACAATTCCTTCTCGTGCTAAAGTCACAATCTTCTCCTATTCACAGAAGTTACAGCTACTTTGAGTTGATAAAGTGACTGGGTCTACATTTTTTAAAATAATCATTTCCCCCCCTTCCCTACGGAGAAGAAAATACAGATTCTATCATAGAACAAAGCAACGATCATGGTGACTTTTTTTATCGGTGGAATGTGTAATCAAGATATTTATTTTTTATTTAAATAATAATAATAATAATAATCTTCAGAGCTGTTGCCCCCCGTTTGGCCAATATGCCTGACTAATCACAGTTGCAGTGTGGGTTGAGTGAGAGAATGCAAGACACTTGTATTTGGGAATAAAACTTAAAAGTCAGGTTTCTACCTGGAAACACCAAGCAAGCGAATGACTGGCTTGGCACATTTTTTATAATGTACAGTATATTTTGAGGGGTATATAGTACATGGTTCTCCTTTGATTGCTTTTATGTTTTTTTCCCATTTTAGAGTAGAGTAGGGTAGGGTAGGGTAGAGTAGGGTAGAGTAGAGTAGAGTAGAGTAGAGTAGAGAAGGGTAGAGAAGAGTAGAGTAGAGTAGAGTACAGTAGAGTAGAGGAATGGAGTGGAGTGGAGTAGAAGTAGTGTAGAGTAGAGTAGAGTAGAGTAGAGTAGAGAAGGGTAGAGAAGAGTAGAGTAGAGTAGAGGAATGGAGTGGAATGGAATGGAGTAGAAATAGAGTAGAGTAGGGTAGGGTAGAGTAGAGTACTCTACTAGAGTAGAGTAGAGTAGAGTAGAGAAGGGTAGAGAAGGGTAGAGAAGAGTAGAGTAGAGTAGAGTAGAGGAATGGAGTGGAGTGGAGTAGAAGTAGAGTAGAGTAGAGAAGAGAAGAGAAGGGTAGAGAAGGTTAGAGAAGAGTAGAGTAGAGGAATGGAGTGGAATGGAATGGAGTAGAAATAGAGTAGAGTAGAGTATGGTAGGGTAGGGTAGAGTAGAATACTCTACTAGAGTAGAGTAGAGAAGGGTAGAGAAGAGTAGAGTAGAGTAGAGGAGTGGAATGGAGTGGAGTAGAGTAGAGTAGAGTAGAGTAGAATTTTATTGGCAAAGTGTGATTGGATATGCAAGGACTTTGTCTTGGTGCAGATGCTCTCAGTGTACATAAAAAAAACATAAGTTCATAAGGTACAACACCTAGTGATAGTCCGTGTACAAATAAGCAATCAAATCACATTAAGAACCAGTCAATATAAATTGTAAGGGTACAGGCAACGAATTACAGTCATACCGTCATTTGTGGGAGGAGATGGGCAATGGGAACGATGAGGAGATTAATAGTAGTGCAGACTTAGGAAGAATTTTGACAGTGCTGAGGGAATTATTGGTTTAGCAGAGTGATGGCGTTTGGGGGGAAACTCTTCTTGTGTCTAATTGTTCTGTTTTTTGGCGAGCTACCCAGGGTAGTTTGGGATTGAGTGACCTCTAAGTTTAATCAATCTATCCAATAATATTGCACTGGTGATGTTCCCTAGTTGGGTCATGAAAAGTCTGCACCCAGCTTAGAGAGCACCAAAGACCCCACAGTTCAACCCTCAGCTACAAATATTGGCTCCTCATAACAGTATGGCAACCAAACGTACATTCTGCCTTTCTAACACAATGTGTGAAACCATTCAGGGGCGTAGCTATATCTATTACATCTATCTATTTATCATCTCTCTATACATTCACCCATCCATCACTATCATTCATCTTTCTGTCTGTTTGTCTGTCCTGCCCATCAGTGCATCCACCCATCCAACTGTCCATCCGTCCATCTGTCCATCCGTTCATCCCTATTCTCTCTCTCTCTCACCTGTCTATCCATCCATCCACCCACCCACTTATCATCCATTCATCCCTATCATCTGTCTGTCTGTCTATTGTTCTATTTATCTATCTATCTATCTATCTATCTATTTATCTATCTATCCGTCCACCCACCCACCAACTACCTACCTACTTATGTCTATCTGTCTGTCTTTCTCCATCTGTCTGTCTGTCTGTCTGTCTGTCTGTCTGTCTTTCTTCGGAGAGGGGCGGCATACAAATCTAATAAATCATCATCATCATCATCATCATCATTAATAATAATAATTATTATTATTGTTGCTGTTTGTCTATCTATCTAATCAGCAGATCAAGCTTTAAAATAATCATGGTTTGCTGCAAGATGTAAAGCCAGCTATGGTTTGATACAGTAAATTAAATGGAGTTCCACATGGTCCCTTTTGTGTTTCAAGACTTGATGTTGCTTGCTACTGATTTGGAAGTTTCAAAAGCCATCTGGTTGAACTTATCAAGCTCCTGAGTTCAAACCTTGTTCAGTTCCTTCCGTTCAAGGAGACATACTTAATCTTTATTACCATAATCACATTCAAGGCAGCATCCTCTGTGCCACAAAGCCTATTGAATTATCCCATTTTCCAAGTCTCTCTATATATCATCCCCTTCGCACCCAACGTGGTTATGATGTCCTTAATTTTCTCATCTTTCTTTGGGCAGCTACATCGCCTTGATCGCCATGGCCATTCAGCAGAGCCCGTCCAACAAGGTGACCCTTTCCGGCATCTACGATTTCATTATGAAGAAGTTCCCATACTATCGGACGAACCAACGAGCATGGCAGAATTCCATTCGTCACAACCTGTCTCTCAACAGCTGTTTTGTCAAGGTAAGCCTGCAAGACACACCTGCCTTCTGTCCGTGCACTCAACCTGTTCTGGGTTGGGTCGTCCTTCCAACGTATGGTTGAGGGCGAGTTGATCTTGGTGATCTGAGAAGAACTTTCAAATTAGAAACATAGATCGAAATATTTAAATATGTTAAAGGGTTAAATAAGGTTCAGGAGGGAAGTGTTTTTAATAGGAAAGTGAACACAAGAACAAGGGGACACAATCTGAAGTTTGTTGGGGGAAAGATCAAAAACAACGTGAGGAAATATTATTTCACTGAAAGAGTAGTAGATCCTTGGAACAAACTTCCAGCAGACGTGGTTGGTAAATCCACAGTAACTGAATTTAAACATGCCTGGGATAAACATATATCCATCCTAAGATAAAACACAGGAAATAGTATAAGGGCAGACTAGATGGACCATGAGGTCTTTTTCTGCTGTCAGTCTTCTATGTTTCTATGTTTCTAATTCAGTTCCTGTGGATTTACTAACCACGTCTGCTGGAAGTTTGTTCCAAGCATCTACTCCTCTTTCAGTCAAGTAATATTTTCTCACGTTGCTTCTGATCTTTCCCCCAACTCACCTCAGACTGTGCCCCCTTGTTCTTGGGTTCACTTTCCTATTAAAAACACTTCCCTCCTGAACCTTATTTAAACCTTTAACATATTTAAATGTTTCAATCATGTCCCCCCTTTTCCGTCTGTCCTCCGGACTATACAAATGGAGTTCATGAAGTCTTTCCTGATAAATTTTATGCTTAAGACCTTCCACCATTTTTGTAGCCCGTCTTTGGACCCGTTCAATTTGATCAATATCTTTTTGTAGGTGAGGTCTCCAGAACTGGACACTGTATTCCAAATTACTCTCTGGGATGTTATTGTTGGGTTGATAGAAGAGAAAAGCTGTAGCTCAGAGTTGAACTATGAAGTCCTTGATGGTCTCTGAGCTTGGTTATGGTTATGTTGCACATTCAATTCAATTCAATTCAATTCAATTTATTAGATTTGTATGCCGCCCTCTCTGAAGATGTTTTATGACCCAACAAGGTAACACCATCAGTGCTAGAAGGGAATTGGGTTGGCAAAGTTCAAGAAGAGGATGGTTGTGAGGTCCTTGGTTGTCTCTGAACTTGGTGATTAACTTACAGACCTTTCCCTACCCAACTAGGGAACATTATCTGTGCAATATTAGAGGATTGATTGATTAAATTGAGAGGTCAATCAATTCCAAGCTACCCTGAGTAGCTTGCAAGTGAAAGAGTAAGAAAATCTTAAAAACAGACCAAAGAAGAGCCACGTTAGAGATCATAAACCAGAGAGGATTCCAATCCCCTTACAGCATTTTTTTTTAAAAAGCTAAACTAAACAAAACTTTGGTAATTTTGGAGAAAACCATGATCCTCATTTGAAGAAAAGGTGGAGGGAATGAATGGCCATTAAGTGGAGATGTTTTGAAATATAAGTTCAGTCATTTTATTGGAAAAGAGGAGAGAAAGAGAGAGAAGAGAGAGATAGACAGAAATAGAGAGGGGAAAGGGGGCGGGGGAGAGATAGAAAGAAAGAAGAAAGAGAGAGAAAGAAAGAAGGAAGGAAGGAAGAAAAGAGAAAGGAAGGAAGGAAAGAGAGAGAGAGAGAAAGGAAGGAAAGGAGAGAAAGGAAAGAAAGGGAGGAAGGAGGTAGAAAGAAAGAAAGAAGAAAAGAGAAAGGAAGGAAGGAAAGAAAAGAGAAAGGAAGAAAGAAAGAAAGAAAGAAAGGAGGAAAGGGAAGGAAGGAAGAGAAAGAGGGGAAAGAAAGAAAGAAGGAAGAAAGGAAGAAAAGAGAAAGGAAGCAATGAAGGAAGGAAAGAAAGAAAGAGAGAGAGAAAGAGAGAGAGAAAGGAAGGAAAGGAGTGGAAGGAAAGAAAGTGAGGGAGGGAGGGAGGAGGTAGAAAGAAAGAGAAGAAAACAGAAAGGAAGGAATGAAAGGAAGAAAAGAGAAAGGAAGGAAGAAAGAGAGGAAGGAGGAAAGGAAAGGAAGGAAGGAGGAAGGAAAGGAAGGAAGGAAGGGAAAGAAGGGAAGGAAAGAAAGAAAGAAAGAAAGAAAGTGTGTACGCAGCAGACTGAAGGGGCTATTCACCCTCCAAATGTCTATAATTAGAGCGCCTGGATCTCAGCAACTTGTCATAGCTGTTTATATGAGCCTCACCATCTAAGTGGTGGCAGATGTGGAGAAGGCAACATTTGCAGCCTACGTGCCGAGAGGTCAGGGACTCTGGGCCACAAACCAAAATGGGCAGCCGTGGCGGACAACCTCTGTCTATAAAGCTGGACCTCCACCTTCTGAGGTCACCACCATCCTCCTAGTTGGCCAGCCTCCTCCGAGCTCCAGCGCACGTCCAAAGGAGCCTCCCTTCCCCACGGAAACCCTTGTAGATCCCAACCAGACCTTCATCTTTGAAGCTCTCAAACCATGATTAGTTTCCAGACAGGGTGGATGAGATCCAGTGAAGGGCTGGAATAATGTTTACTACCACGCTGTGGGCGTGGCTTATTTTGTGGGTGTGCTTTGATGGCCGTGTGACCAGGTGGGAGTGGCTTGATGATCATGTGACCGGGGAAGGTGGCTTAAAGGTCATGTGACTGGCTTAAAGGTGGCCAACTTGACGTCACTCACGACAAGGGTTTGGGTTAGGGTGCCTGGCTTCTCCTTGCCTTAGAGAGATACAATTTCCCCATCATTTACTATGACTGAACTTCCAAAATACTGGTATACTATTTAATTCTATGTATATATGCCATATGTGTACATACATATTACACACAAGCACACAAAAATATATACTGCTCAAAAGGAAACACTCAAAGAACCCATCCTAGATCTGAATGAATGAAATATTCTCATTGAATACTTTGTTCTGTACAAAGTTGAATGTGCACAACAGCAGGTGAAATTGATTGTCAATCAGGGTTGCTTCCTAAGTGGACAGTTTGATTTCACAGAAGTTTGATTTACTTGGAGTTATATTGTGTTGTTGAAGTGTTCCCTTTATTTTGTTTTGAGCAGTATACATTATCTACTGTATAAAGTTATACACACACACACACACAGCTCTCCTAAAATTGTACACATTCAACTTCATTTACTGCGATAGGAAAAAACATACCCAGAGCTCAGAAGGGGAAAAAAGAAGAAAAAATTCAAAAAATTTCTACCGGTTCTGCATACCTGTCCCAAATTTTTCTTCCAATTCTGCATACCTGTCCCAAATTTTTCTTCCAATTCTGCATACCTGTCCCAAATTTTTCTTCCAATTCTGCATACCTGTCCCAAATTTTTCTACCGGTTCTGCATACCTGTCCCAAATTTCTCCATTGGTTCTGCATACCTGTCCCAAATTTTTCTTCCAATTCTGCATACCTGTCCCAAATTTCTCCATTGGTTCTGCATACCTGTCCCAAATTTTTCTTCCAATTATGCATACCTGTCCCAAATTTTTCTACCGGTTCTGCATACCTGTCCCAAATTTCTCCATTGGTTCTGCATACCTGTCCCAAATTTCTCCATTGGTTCTGCATACCTGTCCCAAATGTTTCTTCCAATTCTGCATACCTGTCCCAAATTTCTCCATTGGTTCTGCATACCTGTCCCAAATTTTTCTTCCAATTCTGCATACCTGTCCCAAATTTTTCTACCGATTCTGCATACCTGTCCCAAATTTTTCTTCCAATTCTACATACCTGTCCCAATTTTTTCTTCCAATTCTGCATACCTGTCCCAAATTTTTCTTCCAATTCTGCATACCTGTCCCAAATTTTTCTTCCAATTCTGCATACCTGTCCCAAATTTTTCTTCCAATTCTGCATACCTGTCCCAAATTTTTCTACCGGTTCTGCATACCTGTCCCAAATTTCTCCATTGGTTCTGCGTACCTGCCCCAAATTTTTCTACCGGTTCTGTATACCTGACTCAAATTTTTCTACCGGTTCTGCGTACCTGCCCCAAATTTTTCTTCCGGTTCTGCATACCTGTCCCAAATTTTTCTACCGGTTCTGCATCCCTGACCCAAATTTTTCTACCGGTAGGAGCCCATCACTGATGAGACCCCTATTTCTGAAGGTCCATGATTGACAGCATGGCTGTTTTTCATTTTTATTTTATTTCATTTTTAACAAACCCAGGTTCCCAGAGCAGAAGGCAACGACAAAGGTAAAGGCAACTACTGGAGTTTTGCCACCGGCTGCGAATCTATGCTGGATTTGTTTGAAAACGGGAATTACAGAAGGAGGAGGAGGAGGAGTATGAAGAGGGAGAAAAAGGGGGCTGGAGAACGAGGCCCCTTGCCCACGTTGCCTTCATCCGAGGTGGCCTTTCCCCAAATCTCGAGTCCGGCTGAGACTTTGGAATCCCAGCCGCTCCGATGTTCAGAGCCCGGTGAGTTTTTTCCAAGAGCTTCTGCCGCCAGCCAGCAAAGCCCAAACATCGGAAAATCTGACGCCGAAATTAAATTTAGCATTGATTACATTCTTTCGTCTCCAGACCCACTGCCGGTCCTGCGTTCCTCGTACCATGTGCAAGATAATAAATATCACCTCTTGGATGTTCCGCAGGTTCAGTTTTGGACATTATGAAAGCAGCCCGGGGTGGGTGGGACAGAAAATGTCTTGCAGGAAAGCGAATTCCAGTTTTGGGAGATGCCCCCCTGCTCTCCTCTGGGGTTTGAACTGTCTGTTGGGGTTTGGGGGGCTTGCTGGAGAAGACAGTGGGACTCCGGTGGGTCTTTGCCTTCTGGTGCCACGGGGGCATCCAACGGCAGAACACGGCTTGGATTCTGGGAGGAGGGAACGGAATATTTAAAGGTGGACGGGACAGCAAAAGTAGGCCCTACGCGGATCGTGGGATCCAAGAAGTTATCAAGGAAACCGGATGCTGTCCCAATACTGACTTGGAACATTAAGAATACAAAACAGCCTTCCTTCCTTCCTTCCATCTTTCCTTCTTTCCTTCTTTCCTTCCTTCCTTCCTTCCTTCCCTCCTTCCTTCCTTCTTCCCACCATTCTTTCTGTCTGTATGTTTGTATATCTTTCTTTCTTTCTCCTTCCTTCCTTCCCTCCCTCCTACCTTCCTCCTTCACTCCTTTCTTTCTGTCCTTCTGTCTGTATGTCTATCTTTCTCCTTCCTTCCTTTCTTCCTCCCTCCCAAGCATCAGGAGCAAACTTCTATTCAAACCCATAGAAAGAGCTTTCCCCTTCCTTCCTTCTTTCTTTCTTTCTTTCTTTCTTTCTTTCTTTCCTTCCTTCCCACCCTCCCTCCCTCCTTCTTCCCTCCTTTCTTTCTGTCTTTCTGTCTATCTGTCCGTCTTCTTTCCTTATTTTATTTTCTTCCTTCCTTCCTTGAATACATATAGCTAGATGCCGTCCTTCCATTCATCATTCCTTCCTCTTCTTTCCTTATTTTATTTCCTTCCTTGAATGCATATAGCTAGAGGACTTCTTTCCATTCATCCTTCCTTCCCTCTCTCCTTCTTTTCTTATTTTATTTCCTTCCTTCCTTGAATACCTTTAGCTAGATGATTTCTATCCATTCTTCCTTCCTTCCTCTTCCCTCCCTCTCTCCTTCTTTTCTTATTTTATTTCCTTCCTTCCTTAAATACCTTTAGCTAGATGCTTTCCATCCATTCTTCCTTCCTTCCTCTTCCCTCCCACTCTCTTCTTTCCTTATTTTATTTCCTTCCTTGAATACATATAGATGCCTTCTTTCCTTCCTTTCTTCCTTCCTTCCTTTTTGTCCATCCATTCTTCCTTCTCTTTTTCATCTCCTTCCTTCCTTCCTTCCTCTTCGCTCCTTTCCTCTTCTTTCCTTCTTTTATTTCCTTCCTTCTTTCCCTTCAATCTCACTTTTTCCATCCCTTTCTCCTTCCTTCATTCCTGTGTTTCTTCGTGCCAGGAATAGTCTGCTATCCTTTGTAAAGAATCTGATTCTTCAAGCATTACTCTCACTTAGACATAACAAAGAAATACCAATGTTTCTAATACCCCTTGTCCGTCATCTTGACTTTTTTGACGAATCTCCCGTGGACACTCTGGGCTGTGTGACATTTCCTCTGGGCCCCACAAGACTCTCAATTTGACTACTTACCTTAACGGCATCCCTTCCTCAAACTCCAGAATGATCAGCCAATATAACAATATGATTAGCAAAAACACCAACAACCCTTCCCAAAATTCCACAAAGTAGAATCAGGGACGAAGGGTTAAACTTTTCACTGATTTAAGTTTGAGGTTTCTACAGGCTGATGTCTCTTTCCATAATGTGCTTGTCAAATCGGGTGTTTTGCATTTGTGTGTAATGTACATGGGCACCTTTTCTTCAAATATGCATTTTTGTACATTTTTTTGCAACTACTCCAAGCAGTATCTTCACTGCATTGAGGGATCCGTAGGCTATTTTTTTTTTCACTTTTTGTTTCTTTCAGGTTGTTGTTTTAAAATGTAGCGTAAGTATTAAGTTTAGGAGAGTGTGCCTGCGGGCCCAGTTCTATAAATGAGTTTGGGGCAGTCCGATTGCTTCTCCGCACCCCTAATTTATTGGTAATTCCATCCCATTGGCCTATGGATTGAGAATCAATAAAGCTATATGTTAAAATGGTACACTTTAAAATTTATTGAGAGGCACAGAGATGGAGTTAGCAAGGGCACCACAGCTCAGTTCAGGAAATAACACTGACTTTGTACCCCTAATTTTAGAACATAAGAACCTAAGAAGAGCCCTGCTGAATCAGGCCAAAGCCCATTGAGTCCAGCATTCTGTGTCCCACCAATTGTCCATGGGGATCTTGAGCAGAAAGAGAAGGCAAGACCCTCCCTTTCCCTTCACCCCCAACAAATGGGACCCAAGGGAACCCTGCCTGCCTCAACTAACATAGAGGAGGCACTTGGACATCCGTTTCAATAACCACCAATACACTCAGCATCCATGAATCTGTCTAATCCTGCCTTGAAGCTATCCAGGCTGACAGCTGTCACAACCTCTTCTGGAAGTGAATTCCATCAACCAATGAACCTCTGGGTGAAGAAATATTTCCCTTTGTTTGTCCTCACTTTCTTACCTCTGAGCTTTAGGGAGGGACCCCTCGTCCTAGTATTGTGTGACAGACAAAATATTTTTTCTCTATCCACCTTTTCTATCCCATGCATGATTTTATACACTTCAATCAAGTCACCCCTCAAACGCCTTCTTTCAAGGCTGAAGAGACCAAGGCTTTGCAACCTAATTTCATAAGGGAGGGGCTCCAAAGTAAGGGAAATTTTCTTTCCCTTACCTTGGGAAGGTCAGTCCTGGTTATTTTGGGGCAGAACGGGGTGTGGGGGTGAGCAAACAAAGCCAAAGGAAGAATTTGGGGCAGGGTGGATGGGTTTTGGATCCTTTGGCTGCCATTTTGCTCAGGGTCACACCTGCGCAGAAGCAAAAAAACAAAATGGCGGTGACCATAGAGACACCAACAAAACTGATGCTATTGTAAAGTGACCAGATTATAACCTGGGTTAAGCGGGACATCATTGCAGGGGCAGGGGGTTGGGGAGATGGACGGAAGTGGCATGAGCCCAAATTTACGCAGGCTTCAATCGGGCCCTGTTGTAAAGCCTCTTCTTCTCAGAGCCTGGTGACCAAGTGTGTTTCCCCCACCACCACCACCTCAGGTAGTAGAAGAGCATAGCTAAAGGGTGGAGGGCGCAGAATACCACAAGCAGGCGGAAAGCCTTCTGCAGCGAAGCGCCAGGCAGCTCCATCCTGGAGAGCAAACCTTTTTTTACTCCTCAGGCGCTACTGTTGGGGCCGCGTCTCCTGGGGCGAAGGTTGCGCCCAGTTGAGTGTCTTCCGATACTGCCAAGCTTGGGAGCCAAGGGGCTGCGTCGCCAGCTCCCAAGCTCGGTGGGGTCGGACGGGACGATGCAGCTCCTGGGCTCCCAAGCTTGACAGGGTCGGACGGGACTCGACTGGGCGCAACTTTCTGCGTATGCACAGAAGCAAAAATATCACTCGGACGCATGGGCGCACAAGCCAGAGATGCATGCAGCTCAATTTTCACTACCGATACGATGGCGTCAATCGTACCAGTAGGAACCCACTACTCAGGGATGGGGTCCTACAGGAACAGCCAGGAACGCAGTTCCGGTAGCAAAATTTGGAGCTCCACCCCAGAGCACCCAATTTGTTTGATTTGATTTGATTTGATTTGATTGGATTGGATTGGATTGGATTGGATTGGATTGGATTGGATTGGATTGGATTGGATTTGATTTGATTTGATTTGATTTGATTTGATTTGATTTGATTTGTATGCCGCCCCTTTCCGTAGACTCGGGGCGGCTCACAACACAATAAAACAGTTCATGACAAATCTAATAATTTACAATTTAAAATATTTTTAAAAAACCCCATTATTAAGCAGACATGCATACAAGCATACCATACATAAATTGTATAGGCCCGGGGGAGATATCTCAGTTCCCCCATGCCTGACAACAAAGGTGGGTTTTAAGGAGTTTCCGAAAGGCAAGGAGGCTAGGGGCAGTTCTAATCTCTGGGGGGAGCTGGTTCCAGAGAGTCGGGGCCGCCACAGAGAAGGCTCTTCCCCTGGGGCCCGCCAACCGACATTGTTTAGTTGACGGGACTCGGCGAAGGCCCACTCTGTGGGACCTAACCGGTTGCTGGGATTCGTGCGGCAGAAGGCGGTCTCGGAGATAATCTGGTCCAATGCCACGAAGGGCTTTATAGGTCATAACCAACACTTTGAACTGTGACCGGAAATTGATCGGCAACCCATGCAGACTGCGGAGTGTTGGTGTAACATGGGCATACCTGGGGAAGCCCATGACTGCTCTCTGCATTCTGCACGATCTGAAGTTTCCAAACAATTTGCACTGAAAGATGTTGAAACAAAATGTACAGTGTGGTAGTAAAAACTTTGGTAGCCCATCACTGCCACTACTGAACCCACCTCTGAGTTTGGGGGAAGGTGAGATTAACGTTCATTGGAAAACATCCACCTCCTGCCCAAAGAAATGAATCGAATCTCTCAAACAATTCCTATTGTTTGACCCGCTTTATGTCCAAAAGGCAAGGGAAAGTTCTCACGTCCCTGACACTTCTATCAAAAGCATTCCGCGACCAAAGGATGCCGTTGCTTGCTTTTCAAAGGAGATCAATCATCTTTCCAAACCAAGAGGGGGGCGGAGGGAGAAAAAGCAAGCAAGGAAAAAAAAAACCAGGGACATTTTTTAATTTACCTGGTGCGTCGCACGCTGACGATTTCCGAAATGAATTTCGGGCCCTTGAAACAAATGGCATTTAATATGAAAGGTGTGCGGGCAAGACGTGACCTTATTCAAATGTCGGCGCCATTACGGAGCTGTTCCTGGTCTAATTATAATTAAATACTTTATGCTTCCTTTGCAAATCCTTTTGATCAATCACTGATAGGAACATTAATATCACACTGCCCCTGAGCACCGGGCTGCCTCACAAGTGTTTATGGATCAGCGGGTTTCCATTAAGGAAGATGCGAGGCACCGCGGTGCAAACGTTCGTGGGCAAAATGTTCGTAAGTGGCCTTGACGTCAGAATAAAAATGAAGAAGGAGAGAAGAAACTTCTAGATTATTCGCCCACCCATCCACCTGGGACTTAAGAACTTATTTATTTGTTTGTTTATTTACTTACTTACTTACTTACTTACTTACTTACTTACTTACTTACTTACTTACTTACTTACTTACTTACTTACTTACTTTCTTACTTAATTACTTACTTACTTACTTACTTACTTACTTACTTACTTACTTACTTACTTACTTACTTACTTACTTACTTACTTACTTACTTATTGTTAGAGTTGAAAGGGACCATGAAGGCCATCGAGTTCAACCCCCTGTCCAAGCAGAAACCCTATAGCACACCAGTCAAGTGGCAGTTCAATCTTCTCTTAAAAATGTCCAGAGTGTTGGAGTTCACAACGTCCGCTGGTAGGTTGTTCCATTGGTTGATCGCTCTGACCGTCAGGAAGTTCCTCCTTATCTCCATGTTGAATCTCTCCTTGGTCAGCTTCCAGACGTTGTTCCTCGTCCGGCCCTCCGGTGTCCTGGAGAATAAAGTGATCCCCTCCTTTCTGTGACATCCCCTCGTAAACTTGTAGACTGCTATCATGTCCGCTCTGGCTCTCCTTTTCTCTAGGCTATCCATGCCCAGTTCCCTCAGTCTCTCTTCGTAAGTCTTGGTTTACAATCCCTTAATCATCTTGGTTGCTCTTTTTTGCACCACCACCAGAGTTTCTATGTCTCTTTTGAAGTGTGGTGACCAGAACTGAATACAGTACTCCAGATGTGGTCGGACCAGGGCGTAGTAGAGTGGTATTAAGACTTCCCTGGTCTTGGAGTGTATTCCCCTGTTGATGCAGCTTAGGATTGTGTTGGCTTTTTTGGCTGCTGCTGCACATTCTTTGTAAGTTGTTATGCTTTGGCCCTAACATATAAAATGTGTGTGTACATTCATGTTTTATTCTTAAGAAGCGATTGGACAAGCCATTTGTCTGAAGGTGGTGTAGGGTTTTCCTGCCTGTGCAGGGGTTGGACTAGAAGACCTCCAAGGTCCCTGCCAACTCTGTCATTCATTCATTCATTCATTCATTCATTCATTCATTCAATCAATCAGTCAAATTTAGAAACATAAAAGATTGACGGCAGAAAAAGATCTCATGGTCCATCTAGTCTGCCCTTCTTGTATTTTATCTTAGGATGGATATTTGTTTATCCCAGGCATGTTTAAATTCAGTTACTGTGGATTTACCAACCACGTCTGCTGGAAGTTTGTTCCAAGCATCTACTACTCTGACCTTGGAAGGATAGAAGATTGATTGATGGCAGGAAAAGACCTCATGGTCCATCTGCCCTTATACTATTTCCTGTATTTTATCTTAGGATGGATCTAAGCTTATCCCAGGCATGTTTAAATTCAGTTCCCGTGGATTTACCAACCACGTCTGCTGGAAGTTTGTTCCCAGCATCTACTACTCTTTCAGTAAAATAATATTTTCTCACGTTGCTTCTGATCTTTCCCCCAACTAGCCTCAGATTGTGCCCCCTTGTTCCTATTTCCTATTAAAAACACTTCCCTCCCGAACTTTATTTAACCCTTTAACCTATTTAAATGTTTTGATCATGTCCCCCCTTACCCTTCTGTCCTCCAGACTATACAGATTGAGTTCATGAAGTCTTTCCTGATAAGTTTGATGCTTAAGACCTTCCACCATTCCTGTAGCCCATCTTTGGACCTGTTCAATTTTTTCAATATCTTTTTGTAGGTGAGGTCTCCAGAACTGAACGCAGTATTCCAAATGGGGTCTCACCAGCGCTCTATACGTTCTATACACACACCTTATTTATACTTACTACTTTTTAACCACACATCTCCCTCCTCCCTATTTATTCAGATAAACAGTCTCATCTTCCTTTTCAAATAAAGTGAAAAAAATCAGAGGTTGCAGTTTCAACCAGAATCGGTTTTCGGTGTACAGTGCCTAATTTCTCTCTAAGTGATAAATCCAAAATCGATTAAACTAACACAAGAAAGGGGGATTTATTTTTCCCACTAAAGGCTAATAGAAAGGATAAGCCTTTGCCTATTACCTACAGCCTTGTTTCGCTGCAGATGAAATTAAACAAAAAAATATTTGCAAACTTACGTGTTTTTATATCCCTCCGAATACCAAATGCGGTTCGTGTAAATTAGGGAAACATGGCAATGGGTTTGTTGTTTTAAGTAACTGTTTTTCCTTTGAACAAAATGGACCATATGCAGAGGGCTGATAACCACAGCTTATAAATTAGACGTTCTCGTATACCTCCTCTCTCTCTTTCGTTCTCCTGAATCCTTTTCCAATTTATGCAATTACTTTTCCATAAGCTTTAGGCTACATCCGGAAAACAAAACCCAGACTGGAAAAAAAAAATTAACAATAAAACAAAACAAAATTAACTAGGAACTCATTCAGCTAAAACTTGTGTTATGAGAGATTAATAATAAACAAGGGGAGGTCATTTTACCAGACCTTTAAAAATCTGTGTCTGGGTATATCTATGTGTCCCCAATTGTGCCCATTTGTATATCCATCTAGAGAAAAATAAATGCAATTTCAATTTGACCCGTAGTAGAACTCCTTTTATTCTTACAGGAATTAATAAAATAAAGATTGCATTTTTGATGCATATTTCCTGTTAAAGGACAAGTCTCGGGTCTGTTGTTTCTCGTGAAGCTGGCTTTGCTAAGCCTGATCAAGATTTTCTATGCCATATATATATATATATATATATGTAGATTGTTCTGAGTTCGGGTTTTGCCCTGTGTAATATTTTGCATGTGTATGCGACGTTTCGGTGAAATCACATCCACCATCATCAGGCTGAAGTTTCCAAGCTTCGTGCTGTTGTAAAATTTTACAACAGCACGAAGCTTGGAAACTTCAGCCTGATGATGGTGGATGTGATTTCACCGAAACGTCGCATAGACATGCAAAATATTACACAGGGCAAAACCCGAACTCAGAACAATCTACATACATATACCCGTGAAAATTTACGAAAACATATATATATATATATATATATATATATATATATATATATATATACTGTATATAGATAGATAGATAGATTTATTTATTTATTTATTTATTTATTATTTATTTATTACTTAGATTTGTATGCCACCCCTCTCCGAAGACTCGGGGCGGCTCACAACATGTAAAAACAAATCATAAGCAATCAGACAAATTTAAAATATTTAAATATTTAAAAAACCCCATATGCTAACAGTCACACACACAGACATACCATGCATAAATTAAACGTGCCCAGGGGGAGATGTTTCAGTTCCCCCATGCCTGACGGCAAAGGTGGGTTTTAAGGAGTTTACGGAAGGCAGGAAGAGTAGGGGCAGTTCTAATCTCCGGGGGGAGTTGGTTCCAGAGGGCCGGGGCCGCCACAGAGAAGGCTCTTCCCCTGGGGCCCGCCAACCGACATTGTTTAGTTGACGGGACCCGGAGAAGGCCCACTCTGATAGATAGATAGATAGATAGATAGATGATAGATAGATAGATAGATGATAGATAGATAGATAGATAGATAGATAGATAGATAGATAGATAGATAATAATTTAATAATGATAATTTATTAGATTTGTATGCCGCACCTCTCCAAAGACTCGGTCCGGCTCACAACAATAATAAAAAACAATATTATAGCAAAACAAATCTAATATTAAAAAAGAAGCATATAAAACCCTATCATATTTAAAAACCAAACAGCACATACACACCAAACATAAAATATAAATAGATAGATAGATAGATAGATAGATAGATAGATAGATAGATAGATAGATAGATATAGACAGACAGACAGACATAAGTAGGTAGGTGGGTGAATGTGTGTGTGTGTGTGTGTGTGAGTGTGTATGAGTGTGTGTGTGTGAGAGAGAGAGAGAAAGAGAGAGAGAAAGAGGGGGTGGAGGAGAGCAATGGAGACAGAGCGATAGAGTAACAGAGAGAGAGGGGGGGAGAGACAGAGAAAGAGAGAGAGGAGGGTGATAGCGTCCATCCACTATTTGAACCAGAGCTCCTTCACAACAGTGTTTGTGTCGTGGGTGGAAGTTATTAAATTAGTGAACTTCCTCCCCATGAACTATAGGTTGCTGTACTACCAGCTGCTGGTGGCAGAAGGAGGGGTGTGGGAATAAAATTCTAAGATTGCATTAGATGTAAAGGTTAATCCATAAATCAAAATGAAAATGTCAGTTGCCTTTTAACATTGATTGAGATGTAATTTGGTGTTGGTGGTGCAATGCTTTCTTATATAAATTTGCAAATAGAGGCCTGCTTTTTCTAACCCAAAACAAATTAAGTCATTTGTTTTGTTTATATAAGGACGTCAAGATTGATGACCTTGTTCCTTGGTGTTATTTTTCTCTCCCCTGCCCCTCATTCCCTGTCAAAACAGAACGAATATTTACACCTGTCGGCTGAAACTATGACGTGCCAGCTATGGGGTGCCTGACTTGCATTAATAGCCTGAAAAAAACTATTTCACTAAGTGCAGAATTGTAGTGATTTATAATAGCCCAGATTTAATTTATTTTATTTCTATTTTTAAAAAACCACAGGTTAGAGGAAATATTATCATTATCATTATCATTATCAATCATTATCATTATCATGTCAATACAACACAGCAAACAACATAATATTAATAATGATATTATTACTATTACTATTACTATTACTTGTTCTGTCTGAGTCACTCCGGAAGCTATGACCAACCCAAAAAGATAAGCCAGACACACCGGTAAAATCCAAATACAGTTTTATAATGTTAAAGAGAAACGAAGCCAACAGAAAATGTCCTTACAAATCAGGAAAACACTGGAACTCCAAATAGATACACGAAGGCAATTGTCCATACATAAATATAGGATCCTTGCTGCCAAGACGAGGCTGTAGATAACAGACATACACCTCCCACGGGTCTTCAAGACTGCTGGGCCACGAGCCAGGAACAGAAACGCCGAGAAACAATGCAGGTTACACCAACTCCAATCCGATAACACTCCACACTGCTTCAAGAGTTTGCCTGCCTTATAAACCCTTCCCTGCTAATGAGGACCACACCCAAGCCCTGGTGTTCCTTATTCAATGCTGATAATATTTCTTTAATTGATCCTTCCTTTGATCTAGACGTCTCTGTCGCATGTCAATTCCTGACTGTAATCTCCCCCCTCCTCTTCGCTGTCAGCCTCCTCCGGGCATGGAGCCAACAGAGACACAGCTGGTCTTTGATCTGCCTGAGACTGAACCACAACATTACTATTACTATTACTATTACTATTACTATTACTATTACTATTACTATTACTATTACTATTACTATTACTATTACTATTACTATTACTATTACTATTACTATTACTATTATTATATTTGTATGCCACCCTTCTCCGAAAACACGATTATTTAAAAAAAAATTAAAAAAACAACAACATTTCCTCAAATCAGCAGTGGATTGCTGCAGATTCAGACCGATTCTCCCGAACTTGTTGGGGACATTGGCCCCCGCTTGTCGAATCGGCAAGTGACGGCCAGTTGGCCACACCCCTGAACTGGTCCTCCAGTCTCCACTCCTCAAAAGTGGCTAGCAAAGAACTCTCTACACATGTGCAAAGATTTCTGCACATGTGCAGAGAGTCATTTCTCCGATGTGCGGTAGATGCGCAAAAGGCAGACTTCTAACGCGATGCGAACAAGTAGGGAAGGTAAATGGAACAGATCCCTGCTTCAAATGCTTGCTTCTGGATATGTGTAGAGTAGAGTGGAGTGGAGTGGAGTGGAGTAGAGTAGAGTAGAGTAGAATGGTGTAGAATAGAGTAGGGTAGGGTAGGGTAGGATAGGATAGGATAGAATAGAATAAATATTGGAGAATGGAATAGAATAGAATAGATTAGATATTGGAGAATGGAATGGAATAGAATAGAATAGATATTGGAGAATGGAATGGAATAGAATAGAATAATAGAATAGAATAGATATTGGAGAATGGAATAGAATAGAATAGAATAAATATTGGAGAATGGAATGTAATGGAATAGAATAGAATAGAATAAATATTGGAGAATGGAATAGAATAGAATAGATTAGATATTGGAGAATGGAATGGAATAGAATAGAATAATAGAATAGAATAGATATTGGAGAATGGAATAGAATAGAATAGAATAAATATTGGAGAATGGAATAGAATAGAATAGAATAGAATAGAATAGAATAGATATTGGGGAATGGAATGGAATAGAATAGAATAGGATAGGATAGGATAGGATAGGATAGAATAGAATTCAATTCAATTCAATTCAATTCAATTCTTTATTGGCCAAGTGTGATTGGACACACAAGGAATTTGTCTTCGGTGCAGATGTACATAAAAAGAAAAATACATTTGTCAAGAATCATGAGGTCCAACCCTTAATGATTAGCATAGGGTACTAATAAGCAATCAGGAAACAATCCATATTAATATAAACCATACGGATATAAGCAAAAAGTTACTGTCACAGTCATAAGTGGGAGGAGGTGGGTGATAGGAACGATGAGGAGATTAATAATAATAGTAATGCAGCCTTAGTGAATAGTTTGACAGTGGTGAGGGAATTATTTGTTTACAAGAGTGATGGTGTTCGGGGGAAAACTGTTCTTGTGTCTAGTTGTCCTGGTGTGCAGTACTCCATACTGTTGTTTTGAGGGTAGGAGTTGCAACAATTTACATCCAGGGTGTGAGGGGTCAGTAAATATTTTCCCCGCCCTCTTTTTGACTCGTGCAGTCTACAGGTCCTCAATGAAAGGCAGGTTGGCAGCCATTGTTTTTTCTGCAGTTGTTTCACTCAATGGTGATTATTTAATTAAACTGAAGAATACAGGGGAGCTCTTTAAAATAATTTTCTCAAAAAACAACAAAAACAAAGCCCTTATATCTTACCCAGGAAGTTTTTAACCTAAACTGGGTCTAGAAAGCTTAGAACTACGACGCCTTAAACTTGATCTAAGCATTGCCCACAAAATCATATGTTTTGCAACGTCCTCCCTGTCGGCGACTACTTCAGCTTCAATCACAACAACACAAGAGCACACAGCAGATTCAAACTTAATATTAATCGCTCCAAACTTGACTGTAAAAAATACAACTTTAGTAGTCGAGCTGTCGAAGCGTGGAACTCATTACCTGACTCTGTAGTGCCATCCCCTAACTCCCAATCTTTTTATCCTTAGACTATCCACAGTTGACCTTTCCAGATTCCTAAGAGGCCAGTAAGGGGCATGCATAAGTGCACCAGCATGCCTTCCGCCCCCTGTCCCATTGTCTCTCCTATATTTCTTTACATTCTCTCTTCTGTTCCTATATCTTTTCTTTTATTCTTTCATTGATACATTTTATTCCGATATCTTTTCTTCTATTCTTTCATTGATATATTTTACTATGAGTATATCCTCTGTAACCTTCATTATGTTTTGGACGAAAATAAATAAATAAAATAAAAAATAAATAAACTTATAGAAGCTCTTTAGGTTAAATATTGTCCAGTTTTTGGAAGTCCCACTTGTGGAAGACAGGGGGCAGCAGAGGACAAGCTGACCGCCTCCTGTATTTTCCCCCCTTACTTAAACCTGCAATGATTCTAGATAATGATTCCTGGACTGGCCACCACAATTGGAACCCAAAATTAATCCTGGGTCATACGTGAAAAAAATGCAAACTTGCAAACGCCATAAATGTGGAAAAAACAGCCCCACGTCCCTTTTTTCCCCCCAGGTTATTTGTTTATTTTATTTATTTATTAATTAGATTTGTATGCCACCCCTCTCCGTAGACTCGGGGCGGCTAACAACAGTAAAAAGACAAATCTAATATTAAAAGTAATGTAAAAAACCCCCCAATTTAAGAAGCCAATCATAATTACAGAGATACTATGCATAAATTTTATAAGCCTAGGGAGAAGGAATATTTCAATTCCCCCATGCCTGATGACAGGTGGATTTTAAGGAGCTTACGAAAGGCAAGGAGGGTGGGGGCAACTCTGATATCTGGGGGGAGCTGGTTCCAGAGGGTCGGGGCCGCCACAGAGAAGGCTCTTCCCCTGGATCCCGCCAAATGACATTGTTTAGTCGACGGGACCCGGAGAAGGCCAACTCTGTGGGACCTAACTGGTTGCTGTGATTCGTGCGGCAGAAGACGGTCCCGGAGATATTCTGGTCCGATGCCATGAAGGGCTTTATAGGTCAGTTCCCATTGTCACTTTGCATGGTTGCTAAGTAAAACCGTTGTAAGTCAAGGACCGCCTGGGAAACATTTCCATCTGGATCTGCTTGGCCACTGGCACAAGGAGGAAATTCTACTCCATCCTCCAGGCTACAATCCAGCGGAAATAAAGCCACACTGGAATGAAGGATTTCATTACAGACAGAATTACCAAAAATTTGAGACAGTGGGAACTTCCCCAAGCACGAAGTTGGATTGCTGTTTCCTAGGAAGCCATCGGCAAGCTGTTTCTCCTTCACACCCATACATACACAACACACAGAAAGAGAGAGAGAGAAACCCACACACACATTGGCCCAGCCTTAACACCGAAACGGTCCCGTAAACCATTTGGATCACCCTAGCTGGTTTTCCATCCAGCGGTCCCTGTGCAGCTGTTGTCTTGGGAAGCCAACATAAATAGCATGAAAAGAATGGAGGTAGTTTCCCTAAATTCATCCAACGAAACCTGCCAGCGACAAGAAGCGAGCCAAGCGACAAAAACTGGGGGAGAGAGATCGCCCACGAAAACTTGAGTTTTTTTATTTCTCCTCTTCCCACACGATGGCACTAGAATTCAAGCTTTGAAGACGAGGATTTTTCTGGAAGGTCCACCACCTTGCAGTTCATTTTTCAGAGAAATTTTGGACCGTGGTGCGTTGGTTTTTTCTGTTCCCCCCTCCGCTTGGTAGAAATAGATAGAAATTGCTCGCTGGGAACTGCGAAGGGATCGTGTTTAGCTTGAAAGCAAATGCTCAGTGGTTTTGTTTTTCCGCTTCCTTCTGCTGTCGCCTTTCCCAATATCTCTGCTTTGCAGAAATGGCTTCAGGATAGCATCTATGGCAGTGATGGTGAACCTATGGCACAGGTGCCACAGGTGGTACGTGGAGCCATCTCTGCTCCAGCATGCAGGTGTCTGCCGGCTAGCTGATTTTTGGCTCACACAAAGGCCCAGGGAGGGCGTTTTTGGCTTCCAGAGAGCCTTCAGGGGGATGGAGGAAAGTGTTTTTACCTTCCCCTGAAGCCTCCGGAGGGTGAAACGGCCTTCCCCAAGGCTGAAAAATCAGCTGGCCAGTACTTACTTAGGACCAGTTTCCACACTTGCGACTGTTACTAACTGAACAACTGCAGTGATTCATTGAACAAATGTGGCAAGATCACAAGCTCCTGAAGAAAAGGTGATAGACATGAATGAATGAATGAATGAATGAATGAATGAATGAATGAATGAATGACTGGATGGATGGATGGATGGATGGATGGATGGATGGATTGCCCAGCCAAATAGGTTGAGAAAAGAACTGAAGGATTGCAAAAGGAATGGATGAGAAGACCTCCAAGGTTCCTTCCAATTCTATTTGTTCTGTTCAGGTGTTGAAGCCTAGATGTTGCATTCTATCTGAGATGTGAGACCATTCACCATCTCTAAGTTTGCTTCCTTGGTTTGCCCGTTGAGCCATTTTTTACACTCCAGAGGCTTCAGGAATCTTCCTTGAAGCCTCCAGAGGGTAAACCGGCCTTCTCCAAGACTGAAAAATCAGCTGGCCAGTACTTACTTAGGACCAGTTTCCACACTTGCGACTGTTACTAACTGAACAACTGCATTGATTCATTGAACAACTATGGCAAGATCACAAGCTCCTGAAGAAAGAGTGAGGTAGACATGAATGAATGAATGAATGGATGGATGGATGGAAGGATGGAAGGATGGAAGGATGGAAGGATGGAAGGATGGAAGGATGGAAGGATGGAAGGATGGAAGGATGGAAGGATGGAAGGATGGAAGGATGGAAGGATGGAAGGATGGAAGGATGGAAGGAAGGATGGATGAATTGCCCAGCCAAATAGGTTGAGGAAAGAACTGAAGGAATACAAAAGAAATGGATTGGAAGACCTCCAAGGTCCTTTCCAACTCTATGTGTTCTGTTTAAGTGTTGAAGCCTAGATGTTGCATTCTATCTGAGACCTGAATACATTCACCATCTCTAAGCTTGTTTTCCTCCAAGCAAGGTCTTTGTCCACCTGGCCAGCTGTTCCTACGGAAATTGGGGGTCAACAAGGAAGATTGGGAAAATATCAAAGGAAGGGCACAAGTGGTGAGCTTTCATGGAGAGAGGCCTCTCATGGTGGGCCCACAGAAACTTGGAGCTGGCCCCAGGTACACACCAGGTAACAAAAAAGCTAGTGTGCCCTTACAGTGACTCACCGCCAAACGTCTGGAAACAAACATTTCGGGAAAGTTTATGCGTCCCACCAAATGTTTATAGCATCGCTACAGGATCGGAGAAGGAAGAAGGTGGACGCAAGGATGGAATGATGGTCACTCTGATGGTCAACCATGGAAGGGAAACTAAGGTGAGTTTCAAAGGCTTTCATCAGCCTCTCTCCAGAGGCCCCCTGAGACCTCAACCACTTCTTGCTTGAGGTTGGCTACTTAAAAGATATCCTCCAAAAACCCAACGTCAGTTATAGAAACATCTCTATTTGCATTTAGACATCACCATAAAAAAATGTTGAGATTCTAGAAAAAGTGCAGAGATGATTAGGGGACGGGAGACTAAAACATACGAAGAATGGTTGTGGGAACTGGGCATGGTTAGTCTAGTGAAGAGAAGGACTGGGAAGACAGGATAGTAGCATTGCAATATTTGAGGGGCTACCACAGAGAGGAAGGGGTCAAGGTATCTTCCAAGGCACCCAAAGGTTGGACAAGGAATAACGGATGGCAACTGATCAAGGAGAGATTCAACCTGGAAATAAGGAGACGTTTTCTGACAGTAAGAACAATCAACCCATGGAATAGAAGTTGCCTTCAAAAGTTGTGGAAGCTTCATCACTGGAGACTTTCAAGAAGAGACTGGACTGTCATCTGTCAGAAATGGTGTAGAGTCTCTGGCTTGGGTGGGGGATTGGACTAGATGACCTACAAGGTCCATTACAACTCTGTTATTCTGTTAAATTTATTTCTGCTGCCTTGTAAGAAATGATTTTGACAAACACACTGTGGAAATAGCAGTGGATAGAACATTGCCCTCCCAAGTGTCAAAAGTTCCTAAAAGAATAGAATAAAGTAGAGTAGAGTAGGGTAGGGTAGGGTAGGGTAGGGTAGGAGAATAGAGTAGAGAAGAGAAGAGAAGAGTAGAATAGAATAGAATAGAAGAATAGAATAGAATAGAATAGAATAGAGGAGTAGAGGAGTGTAGGGTAGGAGAATAGAGTAGAGTAGAGTAGTGTAGAATATAATAGAGTAGAGGAGTAGGGTAGGGTAGGGTAGGGTAGGGTAGGAGAATAGCGTAGAGTAGAGAAGTCTAGAATAAAATAGAGTAGAGGAGTGGAGTGGAGGAGAGGAGAAGAGGAGAGAGGTGTACAATAAAATAGAGTAGAGGAGAAGAGTAGAGGAGAAGAGAAGAAAAGAGAAGAGAAGAAAAGAGAAGAGAAGAAAAGAGAAGAGAAGAGAGAAGTATAGAATAAAATATAGAAGAGAGTAGAAGAGAAGAGAAGAGAGAAGTATAGAATAAAATATAGAAGAGAGTAGAAGAGAAGAGAAGAGAGAAGTATAGAATAGAGTAGAGTAGAGAAGTGTAGAATGAAATATAGAGTATAGAGTAGAGTAGAGTAGAATAGAGAAGAGAATCTGAAAGGAACCTTGGAGGTCTTCTAGTCCAGCCCTCTGCTCAATGAGGAGAACCTATACCATCTCAGACAAGTGACTCTCCAGTCTGATAGAAGAAATGGCAGAAGCCAGTATCAAACATAGGAGTAGAGAACCGTACCCCAATGCTAACCAACGGGACCTCAACTGGCCCAGCTGATCTGCCCAAACACCAACAGCACCATGGGAAGACCTCTTCATGCCCACGAAGATGAACCTACCCTCACTCCTAGCACTGCTCAGCCCTGTTCTGTGTTTTCAGCTCACCAGAATCCCCAACCCACCCCCACATAACTGCAAAAGCCATCCAAGGGAAATCTTGATATCCCCCCCCCCCTCTCCTGGACTTTGCAGTAATTTTGTTTTGACTACATTCAGGTTGGATTCCAGAATCCAGGCCCAGAGAAATTCCAGGGATTTTTTCCCGAGGAATTGAAAAGACTTCTTTCGATATCCAGGGCCACCGTGACCTAGAAACCATGCGAAGCAACCGGTGGATTCAAAGAGGTTTTTGGCAAGGCTGTCGGAAGGTCCATGGCGGGTACAAAATCTGATAGGTGGGGGAGCTTTGGGTGGGGCTCCATTCAGGGTGAAATCCAGCAGGTTCTGACAGGTTCTGGAAAACCAGTAGCGGAAATTTTGAGTCGTTTGAAGAACCAGCAAGTACCATCTCTGGATGGACCCAGAGTGGGGTGGGAATGGAGATTTTGCAGTATTCTTCCTTCCTTTTTCCCTCCCTCTCTCCCTTCCTTTTTTCCCTCCCTCTTTTCTTTCCTTCCTTCTTTCCTTCCCTCCCTCCCTCTTCCTTCCTTCCTTCTCTCCCTCCTTCCTTTCTTCCTTTCCTCCCTCCTTCCTTCTTTCTTTCCTCCCTCTTTTCTTTCCTTCCTTCTTTCCTTCCTTTCCTCCTTCCTTCCTTCTTTCCTTCTCTCCTTCTCTCCCTCCCTCTCTCCTTCCTTCCTTCTCTCCCTCTGTCCCTCTTTCCTTCCTTCCTTCTCTCCCTCCCTCCTTCCTTCCTTCCTTCTCTCCCTCTGTCCCTCCTCCCTTCCTTCTCTCCCTCCCTCCTTCCTTCTTTCCTTCCTTCTTTCCCCCTTCCCTTAAAAGTTACAAGAAGAAAATTATTGGGGGTCCAATTCCTAGACTCCGAAGGGTCGACTGGCTTCTGATAAATAATAGGACAAATGTTTGTGTGCTGGTTGGAGGACAACTTTTGGCTTTCGGGGAAAGGACAGGGGAGGGTTGAGTTTTCACATAAGAAGCCCTTTGATGAGAAGAGTTGCAATGGTAGGATTTTGTCCATACAATGATGAAAAGGCTTTTCAACTCCCCGGCTCTGAAACGGGCCAGCGCAATCGTGGGCCAGGATGGAAGATGCTGACAGAACAATCTTCTTCTGAGGCCTTCTGTTTGCAAAGTGCTGCGTTGACTCGCCTCTCATGCTGATGAAATGTCACTGGAGACCGAAAGGAAGGGGTGTTTGCTGCAAGGGAAGGTGGGGATGAACACTGGGGGTCCTTAGGCTGGGTGGTCTCAGAATCACAACAAGGCCTGCTCACTCGGGATAGCTTTTTCCTCCCTTTGTCACTCTTGAGTGAGTTAAAAGCTTAGACAAGTGAAGGGTGGGGATATACCTGGGATAGTGAGCAGAACAGAAGAGGTGAGAGGGAGGGGAGGGTAGAATAGAGTAGAGCGTAGTTGAGTGGAGAGGAGAGGAGAGAGGGAAGGGAAGGGAAAAAAGAGAAGAGAAGAGAAGAGAGAATTCAGAATAGAATGGAGTGCGGAGAAGAGAGAGAAGAGAGAATTCAGAATAGAATGGAGTGGGGAGAAGAGAGAGAAGAGAGAATTCAGAATAGAATGGAGTGGGGAGAAGAGAGAGAAGAGAGAATTCAGAATAGAATGGAGTGGGGAGAAGAGAGAGAAGAGAAGAGAGAATTCAGAATAGAATGGAGAGGAGAGAAGAGAAGAGAGGAGAGAATTCAGAATAGAATGGAGTGGGGAGAAGAGAGAGAAGAGAGAATTCAGAATAGAATGGAGTGGGGAGAAGAGAGAGAAGAGAGAATTCAGAATAGAAGGAAGTGGGGAGAAGAGAGAGAAGAGAGAGAAGAGAGAATTCAGAATAGAATGGAGTGGGGAGAAGAGAGAGAAGAGAAGAGAGAATTCAGAATAGAATGGAGTGGGGAGAAGAGAGAGAAGAGAGAATTCAGAATAGAATGGAGTGGGGAGAAGAGAGAGAAGAGAAGAGAGAATTCAGAATAGAATGGAGTGGGGAGAAGAGAGAGAAGAGAAGAGAAGAGAGAATTCAGAATAGAATAGAATGGAGTGGGGAGAAGAGAGAGAAGAGAAGAGGAGAGGAGAGAGAATTCAGAATAGAATAGAATGGAGTGGGGAGAAGAGAGAGAAGAGAGAATTCAGAATAGAATAGAATGGAGTGGGGAGAAGAGAGAGAAGAGAGAATTCAGAATAGAATGGAGTGGGGAGAAGAGAGAGAAGAGAAGAGAGAATTCAGAATAGAATGGAGAGGAGAGAAGAGAAGAGAAGAGAGGAGAGAATTCAGAATAGAATGGAGTGGGGAGAAGAGAGAGAAGAGAGAATTCAGAATAGAATGGAGTGGGGAGAAGAGAGAGAAGAGAGAATTCAGAATAGAATGGAGTGGGGAGAAGAGAGAGAAGAGAAGAGAGAATTCAGAATAGAATGGAGTGGGGAGAAGAGAGAGAAGAGAAGAGAGAATTCAGAATAGAATGGAGTGGGGAGAAGAGAGAGAAGAGAGAATTCAGAATAGAATGGAGTGGGGAGAAGAGAGAGAAGAGAGAATTCAGAATAGAATGGAGTGGGGAGAAGAGAGAGAAGAGAAGAGAAGAGAGAATTCAGAATAGAATAGAATGGAGTGGAGTGGGGAGAAGAGAGAGAAGAGGAGAGGAGAGAGAATTCAGAATAGAATGGAGTAGAGTGGAGTGGGGAGGGGAGGAGAGGAGAGGGAGAGGGAGAGGGAGAAGAGAAGAGAAGAGAAGAGAAGAGAAGAGAAAAGTCCGAACAGAATGGAGTGGAGAGGGGATGAGAGGAGAAGAGAAGAGAGAGAAGAGAAGAGAGAATTCAGAATAGAATGGAGAGGAGAGAAGAGAAGAGAAGAGAGGAGAGGAGGGGAGAGAGAAAGGAAGAGAAGAGCAGAGAGAGAAAGGAAGAGAAGGGAAGGGAAAATAAATAATATTAATGAAATAACATTAGAGAGTTCTTGACTTACAACCATTTATTTTTAGTGACCGTTTGAAGGTTGAATGACGCCTCTCATTGATGACCACCTCAGCAGCTTCTCCATGGCCATGTGATCAATATTTGGGCACTTTTCAACCAGCGTGTATTTACGATGGTTGCAATGCTCTCGGGGGCCATGTAAATGCCACTCGCATGAATATGGTTCTTGTTACAGCTGCCCTTGACATAACTGCAGGAATGCAAAACTTCTGTATTGACTCAAGATAAGTGTGAAAAAAAAAATATGACAAGAAGCACTCTATTGTTTGCTTGGCTGGTCGGGGAAGGAAAGGGTGTTCAGCTAATTTCTCTCTGTTTGAATATGATACACCACTGAACCATGGTGGCGCACTGGTTAGAATGCAGCACTGCAGGCTATTTCTGTGGACTGCTGGCTGCCAGCAGTTTTGCAGTTCGATCATGACAGGCTCAAGGTTGACTCAGCCTTCCATCCTTCCAAGGTGGGTAAAATGAGGACCCAGATTGTTGGGGAAGATATGCTGATTCTGTAAACTGCTTAGAGAAGGCTGGAAAGCACTGTGAAGCGGTATATAAGTCTGCCATTGCTTGGGAAGGAAGGAGGGAGGGAGAGAGAGAGGGAGGAAGGAAGGAAGCAAGGAAGGAAGCAAGGAAGGGAGGGAGGAAACAAAGAAAGAAGGGAGGAAGGGAGGGAGGAAGGGAGGGAGGGAGGCGTGGTGGTGCAGTGGTTAGAATGTAGTGATTCACCAGGCATGCAAACAAAATGGAAATGACGTACTATGTCACCATTTCCCTTTCTTTTTTCTTTTTCTTCTATTTTCTTTTCTCTCTTTTTGTCTCTCTGTCCAGCCTCACTAATGACCACAGCCCCACCCAACCACAGGTGGCCTCATTTTCTTTGATAATAATCTCTCAGTTGTTGCTGCCTATGCATCGCTCTCCGCATGCGTGGCTGTATCATTAACTCTTGTTCTGAATCCAAGGAGGAGCTAGATAAGTGATCTCCTTCTGAGCTGTCTGCCACACTCTCCTCCTCCCTGTCACTCATGTCTTCTTGGTCAGAGGAGCCTTCATCATCAGATTCCACTGTGGGCAAAACAGGCCTGCACTGTGGGCAAAACAGGATGTCTCCCCCACATCCACAGTCCTTGGGGTAGGAGCTGGGCCACAACAACCGAGATTATATTTTATTTAGAGCTGGGAGTAAATGGCCTTCTGAAGGCCACTTTTCTGCAGATACCAGAAAAATAAACGATGGTGTATTTTAAAACGGTTTGCCAGCTGGCTTCTATTTTAAAAGGAGCCTTGAAGGACTCAGCAGGGCAGGTGAAAGATGGCGAGATCTTTTCAAACGTGCCGAGGAAGTTAATATATAAAAAAATAACTTGTCTAACCATAAGCAACTTCAGGTGCTAATCTTAGTTGAAAATTGGCTAAAAACGCCAATAAATTAAAATAGAACAGCTTGGATCCAGATTTAGCGTTGATTAGAATCGGGGCTTTCCAAACGCTTGGCTTTATTCCTAGCTAAGTTGCCCTCTGTGGCTTTGAAAGGCTCTGAGTTAACGAATGATAAATTGGGAAGCCAACGTCTCGTAATTCATTAATAATCAGGAGAAGCGCTTCGAAAGCATCCTGGAAAAATTGATCGTTGGGTTTCTCTCCCCCCCTCCCTCTGAAATTCTTTCAAGGGCAGCATGACGCAGTGATGGGCTCCTACAGGTACTGCCAGGTACGTAGAATTGGTAGAAAAAAATTTGGTCAGCTACGCAGAATTCAAAATTTTGATTTTTTCTTTCTTTCTTTTTTCCATCTGGACTCTGGGTATGTTTTTCCAATCGCAGTAAAGGAGGTTGGATATGTATAATTTTAGAAGAGCTCTCTGTGTGTGCACATACACTTTATATGGTAGATAATGTATATTTTTGGGTGCCTGTGTGTAATATGTATGTACACATATGGCACATATACATAGAATTAAATAGTATATTTTGGATGTTCAGTCATAGTAAATAGATGGGGAAATTGTATCTCTTTGTGGAGAGGAGAAGCCAGGCACCCAAACCCAAACCCTTGACATGAGTGACGTCAAGTTGACCAACCTTAAGCCAGTCACATGACCTTTAAACTATGCCCCAGTCACATGATCGTCAAGCCACTCCCACCTGGACACATGGCCAGCAAGCCACACCCACAAAATATGCCATGCCCCAAACCCTTGACGTGAGTGATGTCAAGTTGGCCACCTTTAAGCCAGTCACATGACCTTTAAGCCACTTTCCCCGGTCACATGATTGTCAAGCCACTCCCACCTGGTCACATGGTCGGCAAGCCACACCCACAAAATAAGCCATTCCCATAGTGTGCCAGTAAAATTTTTTGCAGCCCTTCACTGGTTATAGGAGAACAAACTATTACTGTGAAAAACCACCAGGACTCTATAGAACGTCAGGAACTTTTATGAAAGAAATTTTTCCCTGATACCCTTCTGTAAAATGTATGTTCTAATTTTATGCCAGTCCCTTTGATATAGGCACCCTCCATATGCAACACAATTAAACTCTTGTTCTAGTGTCCAGGCTTCAGGGATATGCTCTCTAAAAAAGTTGTGTAGATTTTAAGACTCATGTCGCACTAAATGAGGTTGAATGTGTATAATTTTAGATGAGCTGTGCGTGTGTGTGTACATACACTTTATATACGAATCCCAGCGACCAGTTCAGGTCCCACAGAGTTGACCTTCTCCGGGTCCCGTCGACTAAACAATGTCATCTGGTGGGACCCAGGGGAAGAGCCTTCTCTGTGGCAGCTCCGACCCTCTGGAATCAGCTCCCTCCAGAGATTAGAACTGCCCCTACCCTCCTTGCCTTTCGTAAACTCCTCGAAACCCACCTCTGTCGTCAAGCGTGGGGGAACTGAGACATCTCCCCCTGCCCATGTAGTTTTAGTGTATGATATGACTGTATGTATGTTTTTTATATTGGGGTTCCTTGTTTTTAGATTTTTTTTAAATGTACAATTGCTATTTTAGATTTTAAATTATTAGATTTGTCAATACATACTGTATTGTTCTTTATCACTGTTGTGAGCTGCCCCGAGTCTACGAAGAGGGGGGGCATACAAATCTAATTAATAATAATAATAATAATAATAATAATATAGTAGATAATGTATATTTTTGTGTGCCTGTGTGTAATTTATATGTACATATATGGCATATACACGTAGAATTAAATAGTATATTTTGGATGTTCAGTCATAGTAAATAGAGAGAGAAATTGTATCTCTTGGAGGCGAGGAGAGGCCAGGCACCCTAACCCAAACCCTTGACGTGAGTGACGTCAAGTTGGCCAACTTTAAGCCAGTCACATGACCTGAAGCCACCCCTCAGTCACATTTATTTATTTATTTATTTATTATTTAGATTTGTATGCCGCCCCTCTCCGCAGACTCGGGGCGGCTCACAGCAAGATACAGCAATTCATGACAAATCTAAATATAATTTAAAAGATTTAAAAAGAGCCCCATTTTACTAACAAACACACACACAGACATACCATGCATAAATTGTACATGCCCGGGGGAGGTGTTTCAGTTCCCCCATGCCTGACGGCAAAGGTGGGTTTTAAGGAGTTTACGGAAGGCAGGGAGAGTAGGGGCAGTTCTGATCTCTGGGGGGGAGTTGGTTCCAGAGAGTCGGGGCCGCCACAGAGAAGGCTCTTCCCCTGGGGCCCGCCAACCGACATTGTTTAGTTGATGGAACCCGGAGAAGGCCCACTCTGTGGGACCTAATCAGTCGCTGGGATTCGTGCGGCAGAAGGTGGTCTCGGAGATATTCTGGTCCAGTGCCATGAAGGGCTTTAAAGGTCATAACCAACACTTTGAATTGTGACCGGAAACTGATCGGCAGCCAATGCAGACTGCGGAGTGATGGTGAAACATGGGCATATTTAGAGAAGTCCATGATTGCTCTCGCAGCTGCATTCTGCACGATCTGGAGTTTCCGAACGCTTTTCAAAGGTAGCCCCATGTAGAGAGCGTTATAGTAGTCGAACCTCGAGGTGATGATTGTCCAGCCACTCTCACCTAGTCACATGACCGGCAAGCCACACCCACAAATACTACCACACAGTATGGTAGTAAAAAAGTTTGCAGTCTTTTACTGAGTGTGAGAATTGCCTACATTTAAAATTGTGGGGAAACCAACCTGGGATAGCCCTGGTTGGCAGGCGTCGGAGCGACATGGAAACCGGAGAATCTCTCCGTGCCAAACGCCAGCCTTTGCTGGACACCAAACCCCAGTATCCCTCATTCACATACAATAAATTGTATTGACCTGAAACTCTTCCCCTTACTACTGTAAACACGGTGAGCCTAAAATTAAGTCTGTGTCTGGTGGTTGAAGAGAGATCCTCAGTTGGCCAAGGAGTTCACCTGGTGGGAGAGGAACTCGCCTCCTTCAATGTAGTTCTGTTTTTGAGCGGTTTCTTTTCTCCCTGTCTGAAGAAGCGGGCAGTGTGAAAGGCCAGGGAGGGCTATTTCCAGAGAGAGTGGAAATTATTCTACCCCGTTTGGACGCCAGGATTATTTCTTGTTTCCAGACCAGGGGGGGCGATGGGGGGAAGCGTTCCTGTAACAATGGGCCTTGTGTTGGAAGAACACATCACTTCAAAGTCAAGGCCCCATCTAGGGAAGCCCCAGAAGTAGAGATGAAAGAATCTGTCTAGAAGAAGTGAGGCTATGCGTTACTTATATGGAATTACTCCTAGGAATCCATTGGTGATCTCACAGATTCCTGCCCTAGGCTTTTTTCCTTGTCTTCTAGAATGGGATGGGATGGGATGGGATAGGACAAGATTGGAATAGAATAGAATAGAGTAAAATGTAGAATAGAATAGAATAGAATAGAAATATGGAAAGGTATAGAATGGAATGGATTAGTATAGTATAGAATAGAATAGAATAGAATAGAATGGAATGGAATAGAATAGAATAGAATAGAAATATGAAATGGAATAGAATAGAATAGAATAACAGCATTGGAAGGGGCCTTAGAGGCCTTCTAGTCTAACCCCCTGCTTAGGAAATTATCAAAGTTTATTGCATAAAAATCAATTTTCATAAGCACACCCAGATAACTGATTCAGCTGGATTCATTAACTTTTTATGAACATAGTAATATATATTACTATGGGGGAAAGATCAAAAGCAACATGAGAAAATATTATTTTACTGAAAGAGTAGTAGATCCTTGGAACAAACTTCCAGCAGACGTGGTTGGTAAATCCACAGTAACTGAATTTAAACATGTATGGGATAAACATATATCCACCCTAAGATAAAATACAGAAAATAGTATAAGGGCAGACTAGATGGACCATGAGGTCTTTTTCTGCCGTCAGTCTTCTATGTTTCTATGTTTCTATATGTATACAATAATATATTTCTTCATAGTAATATATATGTATACAATAATATATTTCTTCAAGTAAACACAAGCAGCAGTTAGTTTCATTTCAGCAGAGCAGACAAACACAGAGTGGGCTGAGAGTACAGAGTAGACAGAGAATGGAGAGTGGACTGTCCAGCCTTAAGCTTAAGTTTCCAGTTTCGGTTCTCTGCACAGACTCAGACTTGTTTAGATCTCAATGGCTGACTTAGTTGCTATGCCTATTCGTTGGTTGACCTTGTTAACACGGCTCTCCCAGTTCATGAATATCTTAACCGAAATCCTACACCACATCAGACAAATGGTTATCCAACATCTTCTTAAAAACTTCCAGTGTTGGAGCATTTACAACTTCTGGAGGCAACTTCTGTTCCACTGATTAATTGTTCTCACGATCAATAAATTTCTCCTAAGTTCTAAGTTGCTTCCCTCAGTTGTGGTTAGCTCTGGCTCTGCTCCTGCCCCAAGGACTGTGGATGTGGGGGAGACATCCACATGCTGCAGGCCTGTTTTGCCCCCGGTGGAATCTGCTGATGAAGGCTCCTCTGATCAAGAAGACATGAGTGACAGGGAGGAGGAGAGTGGGACAGACAGCTCAGAAGGAGATCAATTATCTAGCTCCTCCTTGGATTCAGAACAAGAGTTAATGATACAGCCACGCATGCGGAGAGCGATGCATAGGCAGCAACAACTGAGAGATTATTATCAAAGAAAATGAGGCCACCTGTGGTTGGGTGGGGCTGTGGTCATTAGTGAGGCTGCTATAAAGAGCAGCCTGTGGGTTTGGCCATTGTGGAGGATTATCTGATCATTGTGTTTCGTGACTGCTTTACTGACTTGGACCTTTTGTGTGCTGATTTTTCCCCGCTTGGAAACTAAACCAGAGCAAAGTGTGTTTCACTTTGTGAAAGAAGAACGACTGTGAATTGCCTCCCAGCTGCAAGCTAAGTATCTCAGAACTGATAAGGGACTTGTACCAATTACCAGTTTGTTTGGAGACGAGTGCTCTTTGCTATACCAAAAGAGGGCTTGGTTTAAGTGAATTTTCATTATAAAGAACATTGTTTTGAATTTTCAAATGTGTGTGTGTCTGAAATTTGTACCTGTGAATTTTTGGGAGGAGTCTACCAGAGAGCCCGACAGAACACTCTCCTTGATAAAATACCGTCAAACTATCTTATGGCCCAATGTTGTTTGCCATAAGATAGTTTAATCACAGCCAGATAATGGGTGTCTATTGGGGGGAAGAGCTTCTGAAATCAAATACTGTAAACCTACACTATCTCCTTCCCAATGGAAACTCTTCCTGTAAACTTTCCGGCAGCTCTGAAGATTGGGAGGAATTGTTAGGGCTAAGTTAACTTTGTGAAGGATGTTTACTATTTTTAAAAAGGACTCCAAGTAGGCAGAGGACCTATTACTTAATAAGTGCACTTAAGCATCTAATTGCGTGCATCTGGGTAATCATGATTAGACATAGTCAATTAAACCCGCAGTTGTAAAAGCACTTTAAATGGCCAAGCGTTGCCCCGTACTGAGTAAGTAAATAAGGAGGGAGATATTAAAAGACAGATTCTCAATATGGAGGAACAATTAACCAGGAGGGGAGAGCTTCCACTCCTAGGTTTATGGTCCAAAACAGAAATATATTTCTTTCCAGGAACAGACTAACATCAGGCTTCTTTTAAAATAAAATAAAATTGTCTCGCCTTATGGGTTGAAACAGCAGGATTGAGGATTGTGCTAGCACATCTCTCGGAGTTTTGAAATGACATAAACAAAACAAAAATCACATACCCATCCTTTGTTCCCAATTCTCATTAGCTTTGTCCTCTAAAGGACTTCCAAAGTTTATGCCTGCACAGAAAA
>NW_027248484.1:1287500-1290000 GCF_031021105.1 Erythrolamprus reginae | reverse complement strand
GGCTAGAAAAAGAGGGAAGAGAGGATTTGCATTTAACTCTCTCATCAACTCACCGGGTTTCTTCTGAATTGCCATTGTGGATTTAATATTTGTTAGATTTATACCTTTGGATGCTTTTCCAAGAGGTGACTGGCCTTCATTTTTCCTTGAAGACCTTTCAATTGTAGTAGAGAGACAGGTTGAATGGATACAAAAGTTGAGATTCTACAAGACATTAGACTACCATTTGCACATACCATGGTCTTAGTACAGTATATTGCATTATGCATCACATTAAGCCATCATTTGCAGTTTGGTTTGGGCATATGACTGCATTGGCTGCCAATTGGTTTCTGGACACAATTCAATGTTGGCAATGACCTATACAGCCCTACATGGCATCAGACCAGATTACTTACGGGACCGCCTTCTGCTGCATGAATCCCAGCGATCGGTTACTGTTGTGGTTAGCTCTGGCCCAGCTCCTGCCCCAAGGACTGTGGTGTGGGGGAGACATCCACATGCTGCAGGCCTGTTTTGCCCCCGGTGGAATCTGATGATGAAGGCTCCTCTGACCAAGAAGACATGAGTGACAGGGAGGAGGAGAGTGTGGCAGAAAGCTCAGAAGGAGATCAATTATCTAGCTCCTCCTTGGATTCAGAACAAGAGTTAATGATACAGCCACGCATGCGGAGAGCGATGCATAGGCAGCAACAACTGAGAGATTATTATCAAAGAAAATGCGGCCACCTGTGGTTGGGTGGGGCTGTGGTCATTAGTGAGGCTGCTATAAAGAGCAGCCTGTGGGTTTGGCCATTGTGGAGGATTATCTGATCATTGTGTTTCGTGACTGCTTTACTGACTTTGACCTTTGTGTGCTGATTTTTCCCTGCTTTGAAACTAAACCAGAGCAAAGTGTGTTTCACTTTGTGAAAGAAGAAGGACTGTGAATTGCCTCCCAGCTGCAAGCTAAGTATCACAGAACTGATAAGGGACTTGTACAAATTACCAGTTTGTTTGGAGACCTGTGCTCGTTGCTATACCAAAAGAGGGCTTAGTTTAAGTGAATTTTCATTATAAAGAGCATTGTTTTGAATTTTCAAACGTGTGTGTGTCTGAAATTTGTACCTGTGAATTTTTGGGAGGAGTCCACCAGAGAGCCCGACAGAACAGGTTACGTCCCACAGAGTCGGCCTTCTCCAGGCCCCGTCAACTAGACAATGTCCCTTGGCAGGGCCTTGGGGAAGAGCCTTCTCTGTGGGGGGCCCAGCCCTCTGGAATCAACTCCTCCCGGAGATTCATACTCAGGAATAGCAAACAGGAGGAAAGGAAAGGTTGAGAGAAAGAGGGGGAGGAAAGATAACTGAAGGTCACGTACACGCTTCATATCTGCACAATACATGATAGCAGCTAATTGCATTCAAAAATATAGGCAGATCTCTTAGTATATCAATAGGCAATTCTAGTCCTTTTGGAAATATGAGAATTCACAAAACTTCCAGGCAGTTAATGGTGGGAAATCACTTTTACAATCCACAGAAAACTAGAAATACCATCCCCAGGAGCTGTAAGACATCAATTAAAGACGTCCTTCTAATTGATGTCTTACAGCTCCCCATTTTTATACCACTTGGAGTGTTTTAGTTGAGCAGCAGAACTCCAAAGAATAAATGAAGTGAGTAGACAAATAAAAAACTCATCCCTTAAATAGCAATTTTGTTCAAGGCATCCCTTCTGACAGTTTCACAGCTTATTAGCCACGAAAATATGGAAAATTGGACCTTTTTTTTTTTTAGCTCCAGGTTTCACACTTGGATCTCACATTCACAGTCCTCCTGTGCTAATAATGGATTGTGACCTTCAATTCTGCGTCATAAATTAAGACGCAAGACTCCCCTATCAAGATACATAGTTTGCAGCCCCTTTAAATGAATCTTTATAGAATTATTTATTGGCCAAGTGTGATTGGACACACACGGAATGTGTGTGTGTGTCCATAATTGTAAGCGACCAAACAAAAAATGCTGGGATTGTAATGTGACAATCACCCACTGGGGTTATTTATTTTGTCCAGATCTTGGGATGTCCAACATCAATGTTCCCAAATACAACAGGTTGTAATCAACATACCACCACCATTAAGAATACTTGTTGGCACAGGGGTAAAGATAAGGGGGTGTTTGTGCATACAATCTGGGAATGTCCGGTAGTGCAGGAATTTTGGAAAGAAGTGCAAGAGGATATTAATAGGATGTTAAATATACGACGGACAATTACAAAGGAAATGGCGATATTAAAAGGAATGAATGAGATGGGAGAATTTAGAGAAATAAAAGAAGCAGCGGTACTAAGCGCTCAGGGTGGTAATAGTCCTAGGCTGGAAGGATGTGATGAAATGGACAATACAAAATTGCTATAGGTACATGGTGGATCATATTCAGTTTGAGATCATGAATACGAGGATGAATTCGGCTGATGAAACTAGTCAGAATAGAATGGAATGGAATGGAATGGAATGGAA
>NW_027248484.1:1260000-1282500 GCF_031021105.1 Erythrolamprus reginae | reverse complement strand
CTCCAAATTATGTGAGAGTCCTTGGTCATTGGTGAATTAGATTTATACTTCGCATTTCCAGGAGGAGCTGAAGGTAAGACCTCAATCAATGCTACTGTCTTAAAAACCCCAATGGTTGTTCATCTCTTTCGTCCTTCTCCTTTATTTGTCACGAGCCCTTTGTGAGAAATTATTTCTGAAAGGAACCATAACTGAAGATTGATGGGGAGTCCCAGGAAGCTAAAAACTCGCTCACCTTCACACACAGTCCTTCTACCTCTGAAAAATGCGAATTGCTCACCCTGGATTTTAAGATCCTTCAAGTTACTACGGAAGGACACAAAACTATCTCGGGAGCTCAGGTTATTTATTACGAGACCTTCAGCAGTATTTAACGCAGTGGTTCTCAATCTTTCTAATGCTGCAATCCCTTAATACAGTTCCTCGTGTTGTGGTGACCCCCAACCATATGTCTAGTGCCAATTCTCCCGACAGAGCTTGAAGCTCATTGGCAGGAAGCTCAGAGGGGACGCCCCCAATGTAAACGCCTGATTGGTCGGATTGTAAAAATATGTTCCAAGGCACCAGAATAGAAGCTTCAGTTCCTAACACTGTGGGAAATTGGTCTGCAAGAAAACAACCAAAGTCAGAGGGTACCATGGGCCCCACAGTCCTCCCATTCCTTCTCCTTCTGCTTCTTCTCCTTTTCCTTCTCCTACTCCACCTTCTCCTCCTTCTTCTCCTCCTTTTTCTCCTTCCCCTTCTCTTCCTTCTCCTTCTTCTCCTACTCCACCTCCTCCACCTTCTCCTCCTTCTCCTTCTCTTCCTCCACCTTCTCCTCCTCCACCACCGTCTCCTCCTTCTCCTCCACCACCTTCTCCTCCTTCTCCTTCTCCTCCTTCTCCTCCTTCTCCTCCTTCTCCTCCTTCTCCTCCTCCCCCTCCACCTTCTCCTCTTTCTCCTCCTTCTCCTCCTCCACCTTCTCCTCTTTCTCCTCCTTCTCCTCCTCCACCTTCTCCTCTTTCTCCTCCTTCTCCTCCTCCACCTTCTCCTCCTTCTCCACCTCCTTTTTCTCCTTCCCCTTCTCTTCCTTCTCCTTCTTCTCCTACTCCACCTCCTCCACCTTCTCCTCCTTCTCCTTCTCTTCCTCCACCTTCTCCTCCTCCACCACCGTCTCCTCCTTCTCCTCCTCCACCTTCTCCTCCTTCTCCACCTCCTTTTTCTCCTTCCCCTTCTCTTCCTTCTCCTTCTTCTCCTACTCCACCTCCTCCACCTTCTCCTTCTCCTCCTCCACCTTCTCCTCCTCCACCTTCTCCTCCTCCACCACCGTCTCCTCCTTCTCCTCCACCACCTTCTCCTCCTTCTCCTTCTCCTCCTTCTCCTCCTTCTCCTCCTCCACCTTCTCCTCCTCCACCACCTTTACCTCCTTCTCCTCCTCCACCTTCTCCTCTTTCTCCTCCTTCTCCTCCTCCTCCACCACCTTTTCCTCCTCCACCTTCTCCTCCTCCTCCACCTTCTCCTCCTCCTCCTCTTTCTCCTCCTTCTCCTCCTCCTCCACCTTCTCCTCTTTCTCCTCCTTCTCCTCCTCCACCTTCTCCTCTTTCTCCTCCTTCTCCTCCTCCTCCACCACCTTTTCCTCCTTTTCCTCCTCCACCTTCTCCTTCTCCTCCTCCTCCACCACCTTCTCTTTCTCCTCCTTCTCCTCCTTCTCCACCTCCTCCTCCTTCTCCTCTATCTTCTCCTTCTCTTCCTCCTCCTCTCTGCAATCCCCACTCCCTCCCAGCACTGACCATGTCACCTAGTTCAGAGTAAGGGAACATCTGCCTGGAAAAACCAAGGACCCCTCGTTTCAACCCTGAGCCCCCAAATATTCTCCCCCCTTGCGATCACCACCACCCCTCCGTCGAACCTTCAGCAAGCAGCCGAACTGACCTCACTGAAGGAATTAATCACTTGTCCCCCCAAGGGAAGGAAAAAAAAACCTCCTTTCATGATTGGAAGCGGCTGTCTTCATCCTACCAGTTATCAGCCCAGAACAAGGGCGTGGAGCCTGTTAAGGCAACACACCTGCTGGTAGATCTGCTTTCTCTGCCCGCCAGGCATGTTACCATCCAGAAAGGACTTATTTGATCTTCGGTGGTTGGGGAAGAGGGTGAGGGCTCTGGAGAGCTGACATTTAGGAGGGGGGCAAATAGCTGAGGATCACCGGCTCGGCACTCAGGCCTGTCAAAGCCGGGAGCACCGCTCGAGCGTTGGGACTAATTAAACCTCCATTGGCATCCGATGGCTCCTGGCTTCGTGGGAGGTGGCAGACAGGTGGAGGAGGAGGCCCGAGGGGGCTTTCCCAGCGTCCAGGATGGAGCGTTTGGGCAGGACTCCCACCGCCCAGGGCAAGACTGAGATGGGGCAGAAGGTACGGTGGGAAAATACCGGTTCTTCCTCTGGGATTTTGGCAGCTTTCGTCAGGAAATAGCTGCGTTTTGCTCGTGGCCACATGGGATTTAGAAGCAGTATCAGGAGGTGATGAATTCTGTACTTATCATAGTTGGAATGAAGCCATTTGCAATCTGGCCTGTCTCTTCCTCCCACCCACCCTCCCTCCCTTCCTCCCTCCTTTCCTTCCCTCTTTCCTCCCTTCCTTTCTCCCTCCTTTCTTTATTCCATTCTTTCCTTCCTTCCTTCCTTCTTCTCCTTTCCCTCATTCCATGCTCTCTTCCTTCCTTCCTTCCATTCTCTCTCCTTTCTTTCTTTCTTTCTTCCTTGCTTTCTTCCTTCTTTCTTTCTCCCCTTCTTCCTTCCTTCCTTCCCTCCTTTCCTTTCCTTCCTTCTTTAACTCCCTCATGTCCTTCCTTCCATCCTTTCCTTTGCTTTCCCTCCCTTCCCTTCCTTCCTTCCCTCCCTTATGTCCTTCCTTCCTTTCCTTTCTTCCCTCTCTCATGTCCTTCCTTTCCTTTCCATTCTTCCCTCTCCCATGTCCTTCCTTTCCTTTCCTTCCTTCCCTCCTTCATGTCCTTCCTTCCTTCCCTCGTGTCTTTCCTTTCCTTCCCTTCCATCCCTCCCTCCTTTCTTTCTTCCCTTCTTTCCTGACTTGCTGCAATGAAACCCCTCGATGTATCTAAATGTTGGAGAGGAAAATTTCTGACCACACTTTCAGAGGTGAAGCAGGGAAGCCTGCCAGCTTCTCCTGGATCCTCCATCCAAAGAAAAGGCTCCTTGTGAAAGCAGGGAAATCACTGAGGTTTGCGGAGGGAAGTCTGCTGGTAAAGCTTCCCTGCCTTCTGAACACTCCATTGGCAAGAATCAAAGTGGAAACTACAGAAGCTGTCAACGGGCCCGGATGTGCGATGCCCTACAGCAGAAGTCTTCAAACTTGGCCCCTGGCTGGAGAATTCTGGGAGTTGAAGTCCACAAGTCTTAAATGTTGCCAAGTCTTAAAAGTTGCCTCCCACTCCCAATCCCTCCAGCCGGTGCAGAAGGATACCATGGTCGATGGTATCGAAAGCCACTGACAGGTCAAGGAGCACCAGGATAGAGGATAAACACCTATCCCAGGCCCGCCAGAGATCATCCATCAGTGCAACCAAAGCCGTTTCTGTGCTGTAGCCGGGCCTGAATCCTGACTGCTGAGGGCTTAGATAATCAGCTTCTTCCAAGGACCACTGGAGCTGGAGCGCCACCACCTTCTCAACAACCTTAGAGGTTAGAGATCGGACGGTAGTTATTAAGTACAGCAGGGTCCAGGGAAGGCTTCTTGAGGAGGGGGCGCACAAGTGCCTCCTTGTAGGGAGCCAGGAAGGACACCTCCCCCCCTCAGAGAAGCATTAACAATCTCCTGGACCCAGCTCCGCGTCCCCTCCTTGCTGGCCAAAACCAGCCAGGACGGACACGTGTCCAGCAAAGAGGTGGTGGAACTCACAACTCCAATGGCCTTGCCCACTTCATCAGGTGTCACCAGATCAAACTCCTCCCAGACAGATGGACAAAGACAGGCCCCTATCATCTCGACTGACTCATTGTCAGCCGACAAGCAGAGGTGACTTGTAAAACACAGAGAGAGAGAAGCGGTTTCTTTTAGCTGGTTGATGGAGAGAGATCCAGAAGAGCCCTTCACTCCACCACTCGAAACAGAATACCCTACGGGACTAGACTTTCAATCCTGGGCCTAGAAAGCTTAGAACTAAGACGCCTTAAACAAGATCTAAGCATTGCCCACAAGATCATATGCTGCAACGTTCTACCTGTCAATGACTACTTCAGCTTCAACCGCAACAACACAAGAGCACACGACAGATTTAAACTTAATATTAACCGCTCCAAACTTGACTGTAAAAAATATAACTTCAGTAACCGAGTTCTCAAAGCGTGGAACTCATTACCGGACTCCATAGTGTCATCATCCCCAAACCCCCAACACTTTACCCTTAGATTATCTACGGTTGACCTATCCAGATTCCTAAGAGGTCACTAAGGGGCGAGTACAAGTACACCAGAGTGCCTTCCGTCCCCTGTCCTATTGCTCTCCTATATCTCCTACACCTTTCTTCTATTCCTATATCTCTTCTTCTGTTCTTTCATTGATATGTTCTATTACTTTGTCTTCTTTTCTATTCTTTCATAGATATATTTTACTATGAGTATCTCCTCTATAACTTTCATCATGTATTTTACTATGTGTATATAGATATATACCCACTAAAACCCTCATTGTGTATTGGACAAAAATAAATAATTAAAAAAAATAATCTAAAAGGCCTTGCTAACGCCACACTTGGAATACTGCATTTGGTTGCCACAATACAAAAAGGATGTTGAAACTCTAGAGCACCAAAAAGGATTAGGGGACTGGAGTTTCTGCAGTCTAATTTGGAGCAATTTACATTTAGTTTGAATCTATTACGTGCTCTTGTGCTGTTGTTGATGTTAAAAGTGAAGTAGTCGCTAACACGGAGTACATTATGATGTATGATTTTATGAACCACAGTTAAATCAGTTCACAATTACGTCACCTCCGATTTGATCTAAACGTAGCCCATAAAATCATACACCCAAATGGCCTTCCTGTTAATGACTACTTGACCTTCAACCGCAGCAATATACCAGCACGTAATAGATTCAAACTCAATGTCAACCGCTCCAAACTCGACTGCAGAAAATACGACTTCAGCAACAGAGTGGTCGATGCCTGGAATGTGCTAGCTGACCCTGTGGTTTCTTCCACAAACCCCAAAAACTTTAACCTTAGATTGTCGACTGCCAACCTCTCCCTGTTTCTAAGAGGTCTGTAAGGGGCATGCATAATAATAATAATAATAATAATAATAATAATAATAATAATAATAATAACAACAACAACAACAACACTTCATGATTGTGCGATTCTCTGACATTGAGGATTTCTGCCGCTTTTTGATTTGTAAGCTTTGTTTGTTTTGTTCCTGTAGCTCATTTTGTCGATGGCTGCCCAGGTTCTACAGCAGCCACCACGGTCCTTTTTATCCTGAGCGACGACCGAGCCAGTATGGACTTCTTTTTGTTTTGTCTCTCCATCAGTTTAAATGGGTTAGGTACGTTTAGTCTGGCTCCTCTGCTTTGACCCCTCCAGCAAGGTTAGACCTACCAGTAGTTTACACTACCACCGGCACAGCTCTCAGCTTCATAGAAGCACACAAGCCCCACTACCACGACAAGGCGTACCCATCATTGGGGACAAGGCGTACCTATCAGTAGAGAGCAAAGAGTCAGCATTGATGGAGGTCAACAATAGGAAGCTTCTCAAGGTGAAGCAAACTAAAGACCAGTACAGAAAAACTGTAACTCAATCTCGTATGGACAGTTGGCGGAACAAAGCATTGCATGGCCAGTTCTTGGAGAAGATTGAAGGCAAAGTGGATAAAGAAAAGACCTGGTCATGGCTTACAAGTGGAACACTCAAAAAGGAGACAAGAACAGGCCATTAGAACAAATGCTGTCAAAGCCAGAATTGAAAAATCAACAGACGATCCAAAGTGCAGACTCTGTAAAGAAACAGATGAAACAATCGATCACATACTCAGCTGCTGCAAAAAGATCGCACAGACTGACTACAAGCATAGACACGATGCTGTGACACAGATGATCCACTGGAACTTGTGCCGGAACTACTCTTTACCAGTCGCAAAGAACTGGTGAGATCATAAGCCCGAAAAAGTGGTCGAAAATGAACAAGCAAAACTACTGTGGGACTTCCGACTTCAGACTGACCGAATTCTGAAGCATAACACACCAGACATTGTGATTGTGGAGAAAAAGAAAGTACGGATCATCAACATCGCAATCCCAGGAGACAGCAGAATTGAGGAGAAGCAGCTAGAGAAATTAGCGAAATACGAAGATCTAAAAATCGAGCTGCAACGACTCTGGCATAAGCCCGTGAAAGTGGTCCCAGTGGTACTTGGCACGCTGGGCGCAGTGCCAAAGGATCTCAGCGGACATTTGAAAACCATCGGAATTGACAAAATCTCCATCTATCAATTGCAAAAGGCCGCTTTACTGGGATCGGCAAACATAATTCGCCGCTACATCACGCAGTCCTAGGTGCTTGGGAAGCGCCCGACTGGTGATGAAATACAAAATCCAGCATAGTGATCTCGTTTGCTGTGTTGTATTGACATAATGATGATGATGATGATGATGATGATGATGATGATGATGATGATGACTGGTGATGAAATACAAAATCCAGCAGAGTGATCTCGTTTGCTGTATTGTATTGACCTAATGATGATGATGATGATGATGATAATGATGATGATAATGATAATAATGATTATAATAATAATAATGATGATGATAATAATAATAATAATAATAATAATAATAATAATAATAATATATTAGATTTGTATGCTGCCCCCCTCCGAAGACTCGGGGTGGCTACTGGGCCTACCGTATTTGTCCTACTGTCCTATTGTTCTCTTTTATCGTTACTTTTTATTTATGTTTATACAAACTACTACTATCCTATACCTGTTTGATGAATAAATAAAATAAATACATAAATAAACATGGTCACCATGGCTTTCTACATGTCAAAAAGACCAAGACTGCACCGATCTCTTAGCAAGTGAGAAGTTTATGGATGTTTGCACTAAGTGGTTTTTCACAGCTAATCTTTGGAACAAGCTGTAGTGAAAACGAGAACTGGGTGTTCTCTTTCTTTTTCCTCCTTCCCTCTCTCTCTTTCTTTCTTCCTCTCGGCCTTTCTAATGGAGAGACCCTTACGTCCTAATACCTACAAAGGGGTTATCCATTAGGCCGGGCTAATCCAGTCTAAATGGACACCCACCCACCCACCCCAAAGATGAAAAGGTTAACCTTGCCACCGCAAAACATTTCACCTTTGCAAAAGAGGAAAACCCACTTTACAAATCTGCCTTCCAACCGCAGGCTAATTGATTTAACAAAATTAAACCGGGACGAAGAAAAGCCTGGATTGAATTTCAGGGATGGGCTTTTGAAGAGACCCAAATTGACTCGCTGGATCTTTGAAGGTGTCAGGATGAAGATCAGCTAGCCTTCAGCGTTTCCCAAAGGAAAACAAAAGAAATTTTAAGCCTCTTTTTTTTCCCCAACGGCTGTCCCATTCTGTAGACTATCCCACCGTAAATTGGTGATTAGATAGAATTCCCCAAATCTCTTGGATGTTGACTTTCAACAGCTCTTTCATTTAACTGCTTTATTTATTTGTTTGTTTGTTTCTTTCTTTCTTTCTTTCTTTGGTTGTTTATTTTTATTTTATTTTATTTTAATAATTTAATTTAATAATTTAATTTAATTTAATTTAATTTAATTTAATTTAATTTAATTTAATTTAATTTAATTTAATTTAATTTAATTTAATTTAATTTAATTTAATTTAATTTAATTTAATTTAATTTAATTTAATTTAATTTAATTTAATTTAATTTAATTTAATTTAATTTAATTTAATTTAATTTTTTATTAATTATTTTATTTGTTTATTGATTTGTTTATTTGTTTGTTTATTGATTTGTTTGTTTATTGATTTATTGACTTATTTACTTATTTATTTATTTATTTATTTATTTATTTATTTATTTATTTATTTATTTATTTATTTATTTATTTACTGGATTTGTATGCAGCCCCTATCCGTGGACTCGGGGCGGCTAACAACAGTGATAAAAACAGCATGCGACAATCCAATACTAAAACAGCTAAAAACCCTTATTTATAAAACCAATCATACATACAAACATACTATGCATAATTTGTAGAGGCCTAGAGGGAAAGAATATCTCAGTTCCCCCATGCCTGACGGCAGAGGTGGGTTTTAAGGAGCTTACGAAAGGCGAGGAGGGTGGGGGCAATTCTAATCTCTGGGACCACCTTCTGCCGCACGAATCCCAGCGACCAGTTAGGTCCCACAGAGTTGGCCTTCTCTGAGTCACGTCAACTAAACAATGTCATTTGGCGGGGCCCAGGGGAAGAGCCTTCTCTGTGGCAGCCCCGGCCCTCTGGAACCAACTTCCCCCCAGAGATTAGGCTTCTACAATTTATGCATGGTAGGTTTGTATCTATGTTTGGTTTTATAATAAGGGTTTTTAGTTGTTTTAGTATTGGATTTACATACTGTTTTTTATCACTGTTGTTAGCCGTCCCGAGTCCATGGAGGGGGTCAGCATACAAATCCAAGAAATAAATAAATAAATAAATAAATAAATAAATAAATAAATAAATAAATAAATAAATAAACAAATAAATAAATAAACAAATAAATAAACAAATAAATAAACAAATAAATAAATAAATAAATAAACAAACAAACAAACAAACAAACAACCTATAAGGCCCCTTTCAATTCTTTTAATCTATCTAAAGGAGTAATGGATGGAAACTAACCCAGGAGAGAACCAAGAACCTAGAACGGAGGAGAAATTTGAGGGTGAAGGTTCAATCTCCAAGGCAGAACAGTCATTTGTCCAGAATGGGGGTAATAAGGTCTCCTGCTTGAACAGAGGGCTGGGCTAGAAGACCTCCAAGGCCCCTCCCAACACTGTTATTCCATTCCCCTACGAAAGATATCAGCACCAAAGAACAAAAGCCAACACCTCAGATTGTCATATTCAACCCTGGCCTAATCAAATCAAGATCAGAAATCAATGAAGGGTTAAAGGAGAGAGACGCGCACATCATCTCGGCGCTGCAGGGCAACATTGAGCTATGCCGTTTTGTTTTGCAAAAAATGTAAGGCAATATCCTTCTTGGCTGCAGATAAAACAGGCAGACGAGGATTTTTTTTCTTTTTCTTCTTCTCCTTCTTCATCTTTTTACAATTTGATTTAATGCCCCCGCTGACTCGCTCCATTTTTGTGAATGTGTAGAAGTAAGAAGGATGTAGACGGGCTACAAAAATGGTGGAAGGTCTTAAGCATAAAACGTATCAGGAAAGACTTCATGAACTCAATCTGTATAGTCTGGAGGACAGAAGGAAAAGGGGGGACAGGATCGAAACATTTAAATATGTTAAAGGGTTCATTAAGGTCCAGGAGGGAAGTGTTTTTAATAGGAAAGTGAACACAAGAACAAGGGGACACAATCTGAAGTTAGTTGGGGGAAAGATCAAAAGCAACGTGAGAAAATATTATTTGACTGAAAGAGTAGTAGATCCTTGGAACAAACTTCCAGCAGACGTGGTAGATAAATCCACAGTAACTGAATTTAAACATGCCTGGGATAAACATATATCCATCCTAAGATAAAATACAGAAAATAGTATAAGGGCAGACTAGATGGACCATGAGGTCTTTTTCTGCTGTCAGACTTCTATGTTTCTATGTTTCTATAAACATATTATTATTATTATTATTATTATTATTATTATTATTATTTATTGGATTTGTATGCCGCCCCTCTCCGCAGACTCGGGGCGGCTAGCAACAGCAGTAAAACAGTACAACAAAATCCAATACTAAAAAAAACAGTTAAAAACCCATTATATAAAAACCAATCATACATACAAACATACCATACATAAAATTGTAAAGGCCTAGGGGGAAAGTGTATCATAGTTCCCCCATGCCTTTCAGCAGAGGTGGGTTTTAAGCAGCTTACGAAAGGCAAGGAGGGGGGGGCAATTCTAATCTCTGGGGGTAGTTGGTTCCAGAGGGTCGGGGCCGCCACAGAGAAGGCTCTTCCTCTGGGTCCCGCCAAGCGACATTGTTTGGTTGACGGGACCATATATCCATCCTAAGATAAAATACAGGAAATAGCATAAGAGCGGACTAGATGGACCATGAGGTCTTTTTCTGCTGCCAATCTTCTAAGTTTCTATGATGTTGAGGACCTCTGCGTTATGGAGATGAACAGATTTGAAGTCAGATTGGGAAGTCAGAAAGCTGGTTTGTTTCTATGTTGGGCAAATTATTCCTGTGAAGGAGGAAGAACAATGTTTGATTCTCGTTAGCAAGTTGAGAAGGGATAAGCTTTCTCTCCGATGCAGGTCGTCCTCACACTTACAACAGTTCATTTAGTGACCGTTCAAAGTTACGACGACACTGAAAAAAGGGACTTACCACTGCCACCAGAATTGTATTAAGCACAGAATTGGAAAACCGGCTCGATCCCGGCTATGTTGACTGTTGTCAAGAGTGACAGGGAGGAGGAGAGTGGGGCAGACAGCTCAGAAGGAGATCAATTATCTAGCTCCTCCTTGGATTCAGAACAAGAGTTAATGATACAGCCACGCATGCCGAGAGCGATGCATAGGCAACAACAACTGAGAGATTATTATCAAAGAAAATGAGGCCACCTGTGGTTGGGTGGGGCTGTGGTCATTAGTGAGGCTGCTATAAAGAGCAGCCTGTGGGTTTGGCCATTGTGGAGGATTATCTGATCCTTGTGTTTTGTGCCTGCTTTACTGACTTGGACCTTTTGTGTGCTGATTTTCCCCCGCTTTGAAACTAAACCAGAGCAAAGTGTGTTTCACTTTGTGAAAGAAGGACTGTGAATTGCCTCCCAGCTGCAAGCTAAGTATCACAGGACTGATAAGGGATTTGTACCAATTACCAGTATGTTTGGAGACGAGTGCTCTTTGCTATCCCAAAAGAGGGCTTAGTTTATGTAAATTTTCATTATAAAGGACATTGTTTTGAATTTTCAAACGTGTGTGTGTCTGAAATTTGTACCTGTGAATTTTTGGGAGGAGTATACCAGAGAGCCCGACAGAACAGAAGGGGGGGCATAACATCAAATAATTGAGAAGCACTGGGTTCAGGATTTTTTGCCCCCTTTTTTCGATCCACAACTTGGCTGAATTCAATAGCAAGGACGAATTGAAACTTCTTTAATCTTAAAAATAATAATGGAAAGAGAGAGGGGAACCCCTTCTCCACTTTCTTAGCCTTTTAGCATTCGAGCCGATCTGTTAATTCAAGTTGATCTCATAAGCACAGGCTGAGACTCCAGCTAACCTGGCAAAAACTTCCAAAACTGGTTTGCATAACAACCCCCATGCCAAACTGCCCCCCAGTTAAAGGAAAGACCCCAACTGCCAAGTGAAATCAAATCAAGAAGTTCAACAGAGCGAGCAAGTGGAAAATATATTAACGCGGCTAAAAAATCCATAGTGATGTGTGTAGCATTTTTGCAAGGGAGGTGGGGGTTAATCCCTCCCCCAAAAATGGAGCATTCCCAGCATTTTCGGCTAAAGTATCTTTCAGCATGTGAAGTTTGTTGCCAGAGAACAAAGAGACGAAGGACTGAACGATGATGAATCTACTTAAGGGTTTTTCTAAGGAGCGATGTTTAAATGGAGACTGACAGATGGATGGTGGATGGACAGATAGTTGAGTGGGACTTCAGCAACAGAGTAATTAACACCTGGAATGCTCTACCTGACTTGGTGGTTTCTTCCCCAAACTCCAAAATCTTTAACCTTAGATTGTCTACAGTCGACCTCTCCCCGCCTCTCGGACATCAACACCCTTGAAAATGTCCAAAAATACTTCACCAGAAGAGCCCTTCACTCCTCCACTCGAAACAGAATCCCCTACGGGACTAGACTAACAATCCTGGGCCTAGAAAGCCTAGAACTAAGATGCCTTAAACAAGATCTAAGTACTGTATTGCTCACAAGATCATATGCTGCAAAGTCCTGCCTGTCGGCGACTACTTCAGCTTCAACCACAACAACACAAGAGCACACAACAGATTTAAACTTAATATTAACCGCTCCAAACTTGACTGTAAAAAATATGACTTCAGTAACCGAGTTGTTGAAGCGTGGAACTGATTACCGAACTCCATAGTGTCATCCCCAAACCCCCAACACTTTACCCTTAGATTATCCACGGTTGACCTCTCCAGATTCCTAAGAGGTCAGTAAGGAGCGAGTACAAGTGCACGAGAGTGCCTTCCATCCCCTGTCCTATTGCTCTCCTATATCTCCTATACCTTTCTTCTATTCCTATATCTCTTCTTCTCTTCTTTCATTGATATGTTCTATTACTGTATCTTCTTTTCTATTCTTTCTTAGATATATTTTACTATGAGTATCTCCTCTGTAACCTTCATTATATTCTCTGGAACCAGCTCCCCCCCAGAGATTAGAACTGCCCCTACCCTCCTTGCCTTTCGTAAACTCCTCAAAACCCACCTTTGTTGTCAGGCATGGGGGAATTGAGATATCTCCCCCAGGCCTATATAATTTATGTATGGTATGTTTGCAGGTATGTCTGCTTAAAAATGGGGTTTTCTTAACTACTTTAAATTTTTAAATTGTAAATTATTAGATTTGTTATGAATTGTTTTATTATGTTGTGAGCCGCCCCGAGTCTACGGAAAGGGGCGGCATACAAATCTAATAAATAAATAAATAAAATAAATAAATTATGTATTTTACTATGTGTGTGTATATATATATATACTCACTAAAACCCTCATTGTGTATTGGACAAAATAAATAAATATATAAATAAAATAAGGTCTGTAAGGGGCGTTCATAAGAGCACCATCGTGCCTGTCATCTCTATCCTACTGTCCTATTGTCCTCTTTTATTGTTACTTTTTACTTATGTTATGTTTTTATATATATAACAGGGAGTGTAGAAGAAACATCATTCTTTCTTGTGTGTAAGTTTCATTGCGTTCAATAAATAATTGTTGAAGAAAAAAATGTGGTGCATTACTTTCTGGGCGACACTCGTGTACTGTATATGGTTTCCCCTTATTTATCCTGGCTCTGGTATCTTTTATTTTATTTCTAAAAATGATGTTCAGTTTAGGTTGTGGCCTGGAATGTTATTTTGCTGTGACCAGATATATCTGCAGGCCTTTGATCTCAGTAAAATTTGACAGCTCTCAGAGAGCCAAAAAAATTCCCCACTCTCAAATCGGTGCTCCTCCAAAATACACATACCTATCATCACATCATATCATAACATGGTTTGAAATGATTGTCAATTTCTTAAACTCCCAGGAGGTGCTTGACTTGAGTTTAAAGGGTTAAGGTGAGGCTTAAATAGTTATTTAAATTAAATAGTAATTTCTTGACTACAAGTAATTATCACACAAGGGTGTGGGTGTATAGATATAGTGCAATGGAGCACACTCACCTGTTGTGGTTAGCTCTGGCCCAGCTCCTGCCCCAAGGACTGTGGATGTGGGGGAGACATCCACATGCTGCAGGCCTGTTGTGCCCCCCCCCCCGGTGGAATCTGCTGATGAAGGCTCCTCTGACCAAGAAGACATGAGTGACAGGGAGGAGGAGAGTGGGGCAGACAGCTCAGAAGGAGATCAATTCTCTAGCTCCTCCTTGGATTCAGAACAAGAGTTAATGATACAGCCACGCATGCGGAGAGCGATGCATAGGCAACAACAACTGAGAGATTATTATCAAAGAAAATGAGGCCACCTGTGGTTGGGTGGGGCTGTGGTCACTAGTGAGGCTGCTTTAAATAGCAGCCTGTGGGTTTGGCCATTGTGGATGATTATCTGATCGTTGTGTTTCGTGACTGCTTTACTGACTTTGACCTTTTGTGTGCTGATTTTTCCCTGCTTTGAAACTAAACCAGAGCAAAGGGTGTTTCACTTTGTGAAAGAAGAAGGACTGTGAATTGCCTCACAGCTGCAAGCTAAGTATCACAGAACTGATAAGGGACTTGTACCAATTACCATTTTGTTTGGAGACGAGTGCTCTTTGCTATACCAAAAGAGGGCTTGGTTTAAGTGAATTTTCATTAAGACAACTAGACACAAGAACATTTTTTTCCGAACACCATCACTCTACTAAACAAATAATTCCCTCAACACTGTCAGACTTTCTACTAAACCTGCACTTCTATTCTACTAGTTTTTCTCATCATTCCTATCACCCATTTCCTCCCATGTTGACTGTATGACTGTAACTTGTTGCTTATATCCTAAGATTTTTATTAATATTGCTTCTTCATTGCTTATTTGACCCCTATGACAATCATTAAGTGTTGTACCATATGATTCTTGACAAATGTATATTTTATTTTATGTATGCTGAGAACATATGCACCAAGACAAATTCCTTCTGTGTCCAATCACACTTGGCCAATAAAAATTCTATTCTATTCTATTCTATTATAAAGAACATTGTTTTGAATTTTCAAACGTGTGTGTGTCTGAAATTTGTACCTGTGAATTTTTGGGAGGAGTCTACCAGAGAGCCCGAAGGAACACTCACCAATGCATCAAAATTCTCCTAGGGCACAAATTCCCAAATTCCACACCCTAACTTTTCCACAATTGGGCATGCTCCCTTCCTCTTAAATTATGAACTAATATCCAAACACTGACTTCAACAAGGAAGTTGTTTCAGATCCACCAGCAATGTCCTTAACATATTTCTTCACAAATCCTACCAAAGGACCTCACACACCATTCCTCTCGAGCCTGAACCGCAATTTTGGTCAACTCATGTTCTCATGTCAACAGCTGCTTGCATGGAAAATCCAAGTTTTATAACTGCTCTCCACAGCACACCCTTAGATAGCAGAGGTCATCAACAGGACTTTGAAGAAATGAGTCAATGGGGCTGATTTCATCCAATGTACATCCCACTCATCTCCAAAGGGGGAAACCGGGCTTAAAGTTGTGGGCTTGTTTAGGGTCAGACCACCCTTGCTGCAAGATAAGGCTCATGATTCAACTTGGATGACTCATTCTGGACCAAGAAATTAAGACAGGACAAAACAATAGGAGATAAATATATTGCTCAAAAAATAAAAAATAAAGGGAACACTTAAACCACACAATATAACTCCAAGTCAATCAAACTTCTGTGAAATCAAACTGTCCACTTAGGAAGCAACACTGATCGACAATCAATTTCATTTTGTTGTCAGCATATTCAACTTTGTACAGAACAAAGTATTCAATGCAGGGGTGGGCTACTGCCCGAAGGGGGGATGCAGCGTGGTAGGGAAAATGGAGCTCCACCCCAAAGCACCCAATTTGCACTGAAAGATGTTGAAAGAAAATGTAGGGCATCCTGCATAAGCCACACTTACAGTGTGGTAGTAAAGATTTTGGTAGCCCTTCACCGATTCAATGAGAATATTTCATTCATTCAGATCTAGAATGTGTTATTTGAGTGTTCCCTTTATTTTTTTTGAGCAGTGTACTTGTTTCCTTAAACGTGCTATTAAACTGAAGACAAATAATAATAATAATAATAATAATAATAATAATAATAATAATAATAATAATAAATTATCCATTTGGGGTACTGGTAAGCTTTTCTATCCTGAATTAAAAGAGAAACAGAGGAATAGAGTGGAATGGAATGGAATGGAATGGAATGGACTAGAATAGAATAGAACAGAATAGAACAGCACAGAACAAAACAGAAGGAATGAAGAATATTAGAATGTAGAATAAAATAGAATAGAACAGAACAGAATAGAATAGAAGGAATGAAGAATAGAATATTAGAATGTAGAATAGAATAGAATAGAATAATAGGAATGGAATTCAGAACAAAATAGAATTCTTTATTGGCCAAGTGTGATTGGACACGCAAGGAATTTGTCTTTGGTGCAGATGCTCTCAGTGTATGATATAAAAGAAAATATACATTTGTCAAGCATCACTGGGTACAACACTTAAGGATTGTCATGGGGTACAAAGGGAGGACAGAAAGAGTCAAAAGTTCTAATTTAAGAATGGGTTTACACTTCTGCAGTCTCTATCTTCACGTCTTGACAAAACAGATCCTGTGGTCACCAAAATACCTCAAACACATCCTTTCGTGCCTGCTAAATTCTAATTTGGCCGAGCACGTTCTTTCGTAATTTAACATTCGTGGTTTGCTCATGAATCTTCTCAGACAAAAAATAATGGGCAATAAGGTTCATTACCACAGTGGTTAGACTGCAACACTGCTGGCTATTTCAGCTAACTGCTAGCTTGTAATTTCAGCAGTTGAAACCTCAGCACCGGCTCAAGGTTGACTCAGCCTTCCATCATTCTGAGATGGGTAAAATGAGGTTCCAGATTGTTTGGGGCAATATATGCTGATTCTGAAACTGCAGAAAAAACAATTGCTGCCAACCTGCCTTCCATTGAGGACCTGTATACTGCACAAGTCAAAAAGAGGGCGGTGAAAATATTTTATTTATTTCATTTATTTATTAGATTTGTATGCCGTCCCTCTCCGTAGACTGATCCCTCGCATCCTGGACACAAATTGTTTCAACTCCTACTCTCAAAACGTCACTACAGAGCCCTGCACACCAAGACAACTAGACACAAGAACAGTTTTTTCACCATCATCACTCTACTAAACAAATACTTCCCTCAACAACTTTCAAACTTTTTACTAAGTCTGCACTTCTATTTCTACTAGTTTTTTCTCATCATCCTTTTCCTCCCACTTAGGACTGTATGACTGTAACTTGTTGCTTGTATCCTTAAGATTTTTTTTATTAATATTGATTGCTTCTTCAGTGCTTATTTGACTCCTATGACGATCATTAAGTGTTGTACCTCATGATTCTTGACAAATGTAACTTTTTCTTTTATGTCCACTGAGAGCATCTGCACCAAGACAAATTCCTTGTATGTTCAATCACACTTGGCCAATAAAGAATTCTATTCTATTCTGTTCTGTTCTATTCTATTCTATTCTTAGAGAGGGCTGTAAAAGCACTGTGAAGCAGTATATGTCTAAATGGGCAAAAAGACACACTTAATTTTTACCCTCTTTTGGGGGATAAAACGGTGCGCCTTATACTCCAAAAATACGGTATATATCAACAACTCCCACCTCTAAGAAAGACTAGAGTGGAATTAAAGAAATGCTTTCATCAGGTCACAGGAGTTAAGTTTGCCAAATTCTTGTCTGTTTGGTCATTAAATTTTACAACCCGAATACAGAGGTGCCTACTAATGGAGTCCAGCTAATCTCCTGAGCTGTTTTGAAGAGAATTGTTTTGTGATCTTTCCTCAAAGGGTCAAATACATTACCACTTAGCTTTTGGGCTCTGTTGTTGTTGCTGATCTGGCTCTTCAAATGATGAGGAGGACTTCTCCACAGCCTCCTCCTACACAAAGGTTGGTGTGAGGAAACAGTTTGTGCGTTGAGACCTAAAATGTCTTTCCTCCTTGGACACATAAAAAGCCACAATCACATGTGGAGTGGAAGGCAGAAAAAGGCTTCTATTTGTGACTGTGAAAAATGGAATGATCTGTCCAGGATCTTAATTTCCTAACAAATAAAGAGATCCAGATTGGTTTCCGATCGTTTCCTGGAGACAATTCAAAGTGTTTAGAAGTGTTGGCTATGACCTATAAAGCCCTACATGGCAGTCTTGGACATTATTTATTTATTTATTTATTTCTTTGTTTGTTTGTTTGTTTGTTTGTTTCTTTATTTGTTTGTTTGTTTATTTATTATTATTATTATTATTATTATTATTATTATTATTATTATTATTATTATTATTACTGCAACATCTCACTCCCTGCTTGCTCTGTGAAGGCAACACCTCATGAAATTTCCACAACTTTGCAATACTGTGTTCAGTTCTGGAGACCTCACCTACAAAAAGATATTGACAAAATTGAACGGGTCCAAAGACGGGCTACAAGAATGGTGGAAGGTCTTCAGCATAAAACGTATCAGAAAAGACTTAATGAACTCAATCTGTATAGTCTGGAGGACAGAAGGAAAAGGGGGGACATGATCGAAACACTTAAATATGTCAAAGGGTTAAATAAGGTCCAGGAGGGAAGTGTTTTTAATAGGAAAGTGAACACAAGAACAAGGGGACACAATCTGAGGTTAGTTGGGGAAAGATCAAAAGCAACGTGAGAAAATATTATTTGACTGAAAGAGTAGTAGATCCTTGGAACAAACTTCCAGCAGACGTGGTAGATAAATCCACAGTAACCGAATTTAAACATGCCTGGGATAAACATATATCCATCCTAAGATAAAATACAGAAAATAGTATAAGGGCAGCCTAGATGGACCATGAGGTCTTCTTCTGCCGTCAATCTTCTATGTTTCTATGTTTCTAACTTTACAGAAGTTTCAAGTCTCCATTTTTCTCCTCCAAGAACATCAGATTGGAGTGCCACAGATGTCTTGGAAACTGTTCTCCAAGGACATCCCACATTTTCATCACTTATGACAGAATGAAATTAACTGAAGCATTCTGTCTGCTCTAGGGTTGCATCATTATATATCATCTTGCCAGGATGCAATATTTGCTTGTCATCCTGATTTCAGGCCTTGAGACACAGCGGGCAGCCCGAACATCTGCTACAGGTTCACAATTGTGTACTCAAGGAGCGAGTCTTCAGCCTGAGACAGATTTTTCTTCTTCTTCTTCTTCTTCGTTTCAAGCCATGGGCAACCTAACCATAGTAACGGTGATAATAAAAACAGTCGTTTCAAGAGTCCTTCAGATGAACCCTTCAAGTTGAAATGAAAAACTTCTTCAGAATTTTGCATGGGTTTGCCTTACAATCAACAAACAGCTTTTCAACATTGTAAGTATGACAACTTATTTCATTCTCTTTCTTCCCATGTCTGGGTCTTGACCTGAAATTTATCTATCTATCTATCTATCTATCTATCAATCATCTATCTATCAATCATCTATCCATCTATCCATCTATCCATCTATCCATCTATCCATCTATCCATCTATCCACCTATCCATCTATCCATCTATCCATCTATCCATCTATCCATCTATCCATTTATCTATCATCTGTCTGTCTGTCTGTCTGTCTATCTATCGATCTATCTATCTATCCACGGTTGACCTGACCAAGTTCCTAAGAGGTCAGTAAGGGGCGTACATAAGTGCACCAGAGTGCCTACCGTCCCCTGTCCTATTGACTCTCCTATATCTCCTATATCTTCTCTTTTATCCCTATATCTTTTTCTGCTGTTCTCTCATAGTTATATTTTACTCCTTTATTTTTCCTCTATTATCCCTTTAATACATTCTACCTAATTATATCCTCTATAACCCTTATTGTGTATTATTGTGTATTGGACAAAATAAATAAATATAAATAAAAAATCAATCAATCTATCTATCTATCTATCTATCTATCTATCTATCTATCTATCTATCCATTTGTTGTGTCAGGCTCTCTGATAGGAGCCTCCCGAAAATTCAAGGATACAAATTTCAGACACACATACCTTTGAAAATTCAAAACAATGTTCTTTATCACAAAAGTCAAAATAAACTAAGCATTCTTTTTGTATTGCAAAGAGCACTCTTCCCAAAACAACCGGGTAGTCTGTTCAATTTCCCTTAAGCAGTCATTAAGTACTTAGCCAGCAGCTGTGGAGAAACTTCACACCCCTTCTTCTTCCAACGAAGTGAGACACACACACACGTTGCTCTGCTTTGGTTTCCACAGCGTGCAAAAGCAACAAAGTCCAGACACCACAAGATTCCTGAGGAACTCCAATCACATATTCTTCCACAATGGCCAAACCCACATGCTGCTATTTATAGCAGCAGCCCTAATTACTGGAGCCCCACCCAAACACAGGTGGCCTCCCTTATTTCCTGTAATGTGTTCTTACTCGGTCTCTTCTACACATAATTCTGCGCTTGCGTGGGTCCAAAATGCCATCATCTGAATCAAGGGAAGATAAGGGAGATTGACTGCCTTGGTTGTGTGCCAAGCCCTCCTCTGCCGAGTCACTCCCACCTTCTTCTTCATCCGAGAAAACTAAACTCTGAACTGATTCTGTCAGGAATAACACAGGCCTGTGACATGTTGAAGTTTCCCCTGCATCCACCTCCCCATTCCCTGGGGCAGGAGCTGGGCCAGAGCCAACCACAACACTATTTATTTTTCTATCTATCTATCTATCTATCTCTATCTATCCATCTCTATCTATATGTATCTATCTATCTCTATCTATCTCTATATCTCTATCTATCTCTATCTATCTATCTATCTATCTATCTCTATATCTCTATCTATCTATCTCTATCTATCTCTATATCTCTATCTATCTATCATTTATCTCTATCTATCTATCTCTATCTATCTCTATATCTCTATCTATCTATCTATCTATCTCTATCTATCTCTATATCTCTATCTATCTCTATATCTCTATGTATCTATCTATCTATCTATCTCTATCTATCTCTATATCTCTATCTATCTATGTATCTATGTATCTATCTATGTATCTATCTATCTCTATCTATCTATCTATCTATCTATCATCTATCTGTCTGTCTGTCTGTCTGTCTGTCTGTCTATCTTTAATTTTATCCATCTCTTTTTGTAGGTGAGGTCTCCAGAACTGAACCCAGTATTCCAAGTGAGGTCTCACCAGCGCTCTATACAGTGGGATCACAATCTCCCTCTTCCTTGCACTAGAAGACCTCCAAGGTCCCTTCCAACTCTATTATTCTATGTTCTCCAATTGCACATGTGGGGGGAGATATTTCTTCACCGGCTAAAGCTGAATGAAACATGAACAGATGTTGTTCTTGACTGGCATTTTAGACGTTGCCGAGTCCCTCCACCCAGTTTCTAGGATCCTTTTCTGGCTAATTGCAAACTTGGCAGTGGTCTACATCACCTCCCGGTGCAAGCAACTTAAAAGGGTGAAGGACACAGACATTAGCATGACAGTGCAGGTTTTATTAGCGCCTGGAATTATTTGTGGTTTCCTTCCCATCAGGTTTCAGGGAAAAAAAACACGACTTCCTCATCTTCCATTAGCATTTCAGGCCTTCCAGGACGAACGGCTGAGATCATTAACGGTCTCATTGTTTTTTTCTTCTTCAAAGACAGTGGCTTCTAAATTGCTTTCAACCATCTGCAGGTAGTTTCCCCTCTAAATATATCCTGAGCGGTTAAAAATATACCATCCCTGGGAAACTATGAGCACCTGATTTTTTCCCCCAGGCTTTTCAAAAGGCCCACGATTGGTGGTGGGGTGCAAATGTTTGTCTGGTGGTGGGCACAATCACTGAGCACTTGTTCTATGTTGTGTGGGTGTTTTTTTTATATTATAAAATCAATAAAAATATTTATTTTAAAAAAGGCTTTTCAAAAGGCAAAAAGAGTGGGAGTGGGGCGGATCTCTGGGGGGGAGTTGGTTCCGGAGGGCCAGGGCCACAACAGAGAAGGCTCTCCCCTGTGGACCCACCAGTCGACATTCAGAATAGAATGGAGTGAAGAGGAAAGGAGAAGAGAAGAGAGGAGAAGAGAAGAGAAGAGAGGAGAAGAGAGGAGAGGAGAAGAGAAGAGAGGAGAAGAGAGGAGAAGAGAAGAGAGGAGAAGAGAAGAGAGGAGAGGAGAAGAGAGGAGAGGAGAAGAGAGGAGAGGAGAAGAGAGGAGAAGAGAAGAGAGGTGAAGAGAAGAGAAGAGAGAAGAAGAGGAGAGGAGAAGAGAGGAGAAGATAGCAGAAGAGAAGAGAGGAGAAGAGAGGAGAGGAGAAGAGAGGAGAAGAGAAGAGAGAAGAGAAGAGAGGAGAAGAGAGGAGAAGAGAAGAGAGGAGAGGAGAAGAGAAGAGAGGAGAAGAGAAGAGAGGAGAAGAGACGAGAAGAGAAGAGAGGAGAAGAGAAGAGAGGAGAGGAGAGGAGAAGAGAGGAGAAGAGAGGAGAGGAGAAGAGAGGAGAAGAGAGGAGAAGAGAGGAGAGGAGAAGAGAAGAGAGGAGAAGAGAGGAGAGGAGAAGAGAAGAGAGAAGAGAAGAGAGGAGAAGAGAGGAGAAGAGAAGAGAGGAGAGGAGAAGAGAGGAGAAGAGAAGAGAGGAGAAGAGACGAGAAGAGAAGAGAGGAGAAGAGAGGAGAGGAGAGGAGAAGAGAGGAGAAGAGAAGAGAGGAGAGGAGAAGAGAGGAGAAGAGAGGAGAGGAGAAGAGAAGAGAGGAGAGGAGAAGAGAAGAGAGGAGAAGAGACGAGAAGAGAGGAGAAGAGAAGAGAGGAGAGGAGAAGAGAGGAGAGGAGAAGAGAGGAGAGGAGAAGAGAGGAGAAGAGAAGAGAGGAGAAGA